>NC_053027.1:470836242-471127104 GCF_003073215.2 Triticum urartu
GCTATTTAAGACTCTCAAAATAATATAAGTGAAGCATGAGAGTTCATCTATTTCTTCAAAATAAAACTACCACCATGCTCTAAAAGATATAAGTGAAGCACTAGAGCAAATGACAAACTACTCCAAAAGATATAAGTGAAGATCAACGAGTAGTCGAATAATTATGCAACTATGTGAAGACTCTCTAACATTTAATAATTTCAGGTCTTGGTACTCTATTCAAACAGCAAGCAAAGCAAAATAAAATGACATCTAAGAATAGCAAACATCATGTGAAGAAGTAAAAACTTAGGATCAACTGATACTAACCGATAATTGTTGAAGAAGAAAGGTGGGATGCCAACCGGGGCATCCCCAAGCTTAGATGCTTGAGACTTCTTGAAATATTATCTTGGGATGCCTTGGGCATCCCCAAGCTTGAGCTTTTGTGTATCCTTAATTCCTCTCATATCACGGTCTCCCTAAATCTCAAAAGCTTCATCCACACAAAACTCAACAAGGACTCGTGAGATAAGTTAATATAAACCATTGCAAAAACCTTATCATACTCTACTGTAGCAAGTCACTAAAATTATTATGCAAAATTGCATACTAAATGCCTCTGCATATTTAATAGTCCTATCCTCAAATAGAATCATTAAAGAAGCAAACATATGCAAACAATGCAAACATAACAGCAATCTGCCTAAACAGGATAGTCTGTAAAGAATGCTGCAACATCCATACTTCCCTAGCTCCAAAAATTATGAAAGAAAATTCCCACTGTATTAAATTTATCAGAGCTTAATATGCAAAAGGTTTCAACATTTTATCACATTCTGACTTTTCTAGGGAATTATTGCAACAGCGGTAAACTTTCTGTTTTCAAACAGCAACATGTATACTTGTAACACAGGCATAGTAAAGGCTATCAATGCCACTTTTATTGAAATAAAAGATGCAAAACATTATTATAAATAACATCAAGCAAATCCTAACAAAATAAATTGACGCTCCAAGCAAAACACATATCATATGGTGAATAAAAATATAGCTCCAAGTAAAGTTACCGATGAACGAAGACGAAAGAGGGGATGCCTTCCGGGGCATCCCCAAACTTAGGCTCTTTGTTGTCCTTGAATATTACCTTGGGGTGCCTTGGGCATCCCCAATATTAGGCTCTTGCCACTCCTTATTCCATAGTCCATCAAATCCTTACCCAAAACTTGAAAACTTCACAACACAAAACTTAACAGAAAACTCATAAGCTCCGTTAGTATAAGAAAATAAATCACCACTTCAAGTTACTGTAATGAACTCATTATTTATTTATATTGGTGTTAAACCTACTGTATTCCAACTTATCTATGGTTTATAAACTATTTTACTAGCCATAGATTCATCAAAATAAGTAAACAACACATGAAAAACAGAATCTGTCAAAAACAGAATAGTCTGTAGTAATCTGGATCAAACGTATACTTCTGGAACTCATAAAATTCTCAAATAAATTTCTGGACCTGAGGAATTTATCTATTAATCATCTGCAAAAATAATTAACTAAATATCACTCTCCAAATAAAAATGGCAGCAATTCTCATGAGCGCTCAAGTTTCGGTTTTTGACAGCATGATCAACAAGACTTTCCCAAAGTCTTCCCAAAGGTTCTACTTGGCACAAAAACTAATTAAACACATAAAACCACATCTAAACAGAGGCTAGATGGATTATTTATTATTAAACAGGAACAAAAATCAAGGAACTAAAATAAATTGGGTTGCCTCCCAACAAGCGCTATTGTTTAACGCCCCTAGCTAGGCATGATGATTTCAACGATGCTCACATACAAGATAAGAATTGAGACATAAAGAGAGCATCATGAAGAATATGACTAGAACATTTAAGTCTAACATACTTCCTATGCATAGGGGTTTTGTGAGCAAACAACTTGTGGGAACAAGAATCAACTTGCATAGGACGGTAAAACAAGCATAGCTTCAAAACTTTAAGCACATAGAGAGGAAACTTGATATTATTGCAATTCCTACAAGCATATATTCCTCCCTCATAATAATTTTCAGTAGCATCATGAATGAATTCAACAATATAACCAGCACCTAAAGCATTATTTTCATGATCTACAAGCATAGAAAATTTACTACTCTCCACACAAGTAAAATTCTTCTCATGAATAATAGTGGGAGCAAACTCAACAAAATAACTATCATGTGATTGAAAATTAAGATCAAGATGACAAGTTTCATGGTTATCATTATTCTTTAAAGCATACGTGTCATCACAATAATCATCATAGATAGGAGGCATGCTTTCATCATAATAAATTTGCTCATCAAAACTTGGGGGACAAAAAATATCATCTTCATCAAACATAGCTTCCCCAAGCTTGTGGCTTTGCATATCATTAGCATCATGGATATTCAAAGAATTCATACTAACAACATTGCAATCATGCTCATCATTCAAATATTTAGTGCCAAACATTTTATAGATTTCTTCTTCTAGCACTTGAGCACAATTATCCTTTCCATCATACTCACGAAAGATATTAAAAAGGTGAAGCGTATGAGACAAACTCAATTCCATTTTTTATAGTTTTCTTTTATAAACTAAACTAGTGATAAAACAAGAAACTAAAAGACTCGATTGCAAGATCTAAAGATATACCTTCAAGCACTCACCTCCCCGGCAACGGCGCCAGAAAAGAGCTTGATGTCTACTACACAACCTTCTTCTTGTAGACGTTGTTGGGCCTCCAAGTGCAGAGGTTTGTAGGACAGTAGCAAATTTCCCTCAAGTGGATGACCTAAGGTTTATCAATCCGTAGGATGCGTAGGATGAATATGGTCTCTCTCAAGCAACCCTGCAACCAAATAACAAAGAGTCTCTTGTGTCCCCAACACACCCAATACAATGGTAAATTGTATAGGTGCACTAGTTCGGCGAAGAGATGGTGATACAAGTGCAATATGGATAGTAGATAATAGTTTTTGTAATCTAAAAATATAAAAAATCAAGGTATCTAATGATAAAAGTGAGCGTAAACGGTATTGCAATGCGTTGAAACAAGGCCTAGGGTTCATACTTTCGCTGGTGTAAGTTCCCTCAACAATACTAACATAATTGGATCATAAAACTATCCCTCAACATGCAACAAAGAGTCACTCTGAAGTCACTAATAGCGGAGAACGAACGAAGAGATTATGGTAGGGTACTAAACCACCTCAAAGTTATTCTTTCCAATCAATCCGGTGGGCTATTCCTATAAGTGTCACAAACAGCCCTAGAGTTCGTACTAGAATAACACCTTAAGATACAAATCAACCAAAACCCTAATGTCACCTAGATACTCCAATGTCACCTCAAGTATCCGTGGGCATGATTATATGATATGCATCACACAATCTCAGATTCATCTATTCAACCAACACAAAGGACCTCAAAGAGTGCCCCGAAGTTCTACCGGAGAATCACGACGAAAACGTGTGCCAACCCCTATGCATAGGTTCCCAATGTCACGAAACCCGCAAGTTGGTCACCAAAACATACATCAAGTGGCACGTGGTATCCCATTGTCACCACAGATATCCACGGCAAGACATACATCAAGTGTTCTCAAGTCTTTAAAGACTCAATCCGATAAGATTACTTCAAAGGGGAAACTCAATTCATTACAAGAGAGAAGAGGGGGGAGAAAACATCATAGGATCCAAATATAATAGGAAAGCTCGCGATACATCAAGATCGTATCATCTCAAGAACACGAGAGAGAGAGAGAGATCAAACACATAGCTACTGGTACATACCCTCAGCCCCGAGGGAGAACTACTCCCTCCTCGTCATGGAGAGCGCCGGGATGATGAAGATGGCCACCGGAGAGGGATTGCCCCCTCCGACAGGGTGCCAGAACGGGTCTAGATTGGTTTTTGGTGGCTACGGAGGCTTCTAGCGGCGGAACTCCCGATCTATTGTGTGTTCTGGAAGTTTTAGGGTATATGGAGTTATATAGGCAGAAGAAGCACGTCAGGGGAGCCATGGGGGCCCCACGAGGCAGGGGGCGCGCCCTAGGGGGTGGGCGCGCCCCCCACCCTCGTGGGCAGCTCCCGTATCTTCTAACGTGGGGTCCAAGTCCATCAGGTGTGTTTCCTTCCAAAAATAACTTCTCTAGTTGATTTCGTTTCGTTTCGACTCCGTCTGATATTCCTTTTCTTCAAAACACTGAAATAGGCATAAAACAACAAATCTGGGCTGGGCCTCCGGTTAATAGGTTAGTCCCAAAAGTAATATAAAAGTGGATAATAAAGCCCAATATTGCCCAAAACAGTAGATAATATAGCATGGAGCAATCAAAAATTATAGATACGTTGGAGACGTATCAGGGACCCGGAGTCGGTGGCAGGTACTGGGTCTCGTCCTAGTCGACGAGGAATTCAGCCAGCGCCTGTGACTTGATGGCGATGCGAGGCTGGTAGTAGATGGTGTAAGGGGCTAAATCTATGGCCCATTTGGCCACTCGGCCGGAGGCATCTCGGCTTCCAATGATCTCGGCGAGCGGAGCAGTGCAGACAACAGTGATTGGGTGCTCTTGAAAGTACGGCTTCAACTTTTTGGCGGCAAAGTGCACGCCGTAGCACATCTTCTGATAGTGGGGGTAGTTCTGCTTGGAGGCTGACATCACTTCACTTAGGTAATACACCGGTCTCTGGACTGGTAGCGCATTTCCTTTCTCCTTGCGTTCGACCACTATGACTGTGCTGACCACTCGGCTCATGGTGGCGATGTAGAGGAGCATGGGCTCCTTAGGAGTCGAAGCCGCCAGGACAGGCGGAGTAGTCAACATCTTCTTAAGCCGGAGAAAAGCTTCATCCGCCTTGTCGTTCCACTCGAAAAAAGTGGTCTTCTTCATGAGCTGGTACAGGGGAAGGGCCTTCTCTCCCAGCCGACTGATGAAACGGCTGATGGATGCCAAACAGCCGGTGAACTTCTACACATCCAGCAGTTGGGTGGGTACTTCCATCCTCTCGATGGCCTTGATCTTCACAGGGTTGCACTCTATGCCACGCTCTGAGACCAGGAATCCAAGAAGTTGGCCGGCTAGTACTCCGAAGACGCATTTCTCTGGGTTGAGCTTGATTTGAAACCGGCGTAGGTTCTCAAAGGTCTCCTTGAGGTCTTCTAGGAGCGTTCCACGCTTCTCCGTGTTCACCACGACATCGTCCACGTAAACGTGGGTGTTTCTGCCGAGTTGTTTGAGGAGGCACTTCTGCATGCAACGTTGAAATGTGGCGCCGGCATTCCTCAAGCCGAACGTCATGGTCAAATAGCAGAAGGCTCCAAATGGTGTGATGAAGGCAGTCTTCAGTCTGTCGGCCGGGTTCAGCTTGATCTGGTGATACCCTGAATATGCTTATCGTCAGCCATGCTGGTGAACACGACATAAGCTCCGTGCTCTTCAGGGTACTCGTCTTGTATGGCTCTGACTGGTCGAACCCCCGGCTGCTGGGGGAGGAGGAGGCCGCTGCCCAGCAGGCGGAGGAGGCAGAAGGCCGTCTCCCTTGGCGATCCTGGTGAGCCAATGGCATTTGCGAGTTGTATGGTTGGACGGCTTCACACCACTGTGGAATTTACAGGGTGCGTCAAGAGTCTGCTCATATGAGAAAGCCGGCAGCCAATTGGGCTTGCCTCCCTTCTGGCGCTTGGACGGAGGCTGCCCCTCCGGCTGCTGGTCTTCGACTGTCTCCACCTGCCGGCTTGTGGAAGCCGGCTGCATGGCCTTGCGCTTGTTGTCGCTTGGTTGCTGGCGCCGACTGGTGTCGCCAGCCGGGGTTCGAGGAGCTTGAGGGGCTACTTTGCCAGACGCATCAACATGGATTTCTGCCTTCATGGAGGAGTTGGTCGTGGCATATTTATCTGCTATGATCAGCAGCTCGTCGAGGGTCGCCGGCTTGTCGCAGAGGAGTAGGTGCTTGAGGAGGGTGCCCTCTCGGCACCCAGCGGTGAAGTACTCAATAGCCTGCACCTCGTGCACGCCTTCGCAAGAGTTGCGGATCTCGGCCCATCGCGTGAGGTAGTCGCGAGTCGACTCGTTGGGGCCTTGTACGCACAAGGAGAGCTGGCGATGTTTGGGCAGCCGCTTGTACGTGCTGGTGAAGTTGCGGATGAAGGCTTCGGTGAAGTTGACCTAGCTGTTGATGCCGCGGGGCTTCAGACTGTTCAGCCATGTCCGGGCTGTGCCCTGGAGCATGAGCGGAACGTACTTCACAGCAACGCGCTTGTTGCCGTTTGCTATGCTGACGGCTGTGGAGTAGTCGACCAGCCAGTCCTCCGGCTTCACGGAGCCGGTGTATTTGGGCGTGTCTCTTGGGAGCGTGATCCCTTTGGGGAAGGGCTCGTCTTGAATGCGGGGGCCAAAACAGGACAGACTCAACTCATCTTCCTCTTCTAGCGCCAGGGACCGCTGGAGAAGGTCGATCCGGTGGCCGGCATCGTTCTCTCCGACTCCCTCTCAGCGGCCAAGGCGGTCGCCGAGTGTCGGGTGATCAACAGGAGGCGGGGAGACGCGCCTTTCCCTGCGAGGGGGAGGAGGCGAATAGTCATCCTGTCATTCCATTGCTCTCGGGCGGCCGTCTTGGTCGCGCTCGATGGTGATGCGAGTCCGGCTGCGGCTGGCAGCCGGCTCCTTGTCTCTTCTTCCGCGGACGCCACCAGTCGGCGTCTGAGATGTCGCGCCTTGCTCTCGGCTGGGAGGCGGATCGTCATTTTGCCGGTGGGGCGCCTTAGTGTGGCAACCGGCCTCGTGCTGCTCAGCAGCCGCGTCGACGAGCCGCTGGACGTGCTCCGCCATCTGGCGACGTTCTTCGCCCTCGAACTTGTCTAGCTCTTCTGCTGCCGCCTGGGTAGCTCGGATATTTTCCACAGGGGTGGCATAGACGGGGTGATCTTCCCTGAACAGGTTGGCGATGGCCACGCCGCGCTGCTAGACCGTGCCAAGGCGGCTGGGCCTAGCGGGAGCCGGTGTGCCGCCCATATCGCGGTCCATATCACGCCGGTAGGCTTCCGACATGCGTCTCATGCTAGCTAGCTGCTTGGCGCCCTCGACGAGCTGGAGGCGCCGTGCTTCCAGCATCTCGGCTTCGGCAACTTCTGGGATGGGCGCCGTTCGGTCTTGTAGTGCCGCATTGAGCGGATCGTGAGCACCTCTGCCAGAGTGCTCGCTGTGGCCGATGACAAGCACTTCCGTGACGGCGCTTTCGCCGCTCTCCGCGCAAGGAGGCAGCTCGTCGTAGACCACCACGTTGGTGGGGAACGCGTCAAGCGACGCAGTGTCGGAATTGACAAGCATCGGGTTGGTGGAGCCAACGGATTCCAAGTCCACAGCAGGCTCGCTTGTTACGTGGAGCTGATCGAGGAGGCTAACGAGGCGGCTCTCAGGGCCATCATTGCCTGCATCGGACGCCGGCTCGTCGGAGAGGCAAACCTCGCCAACAAGGTCGGCGAGGCAGCTCGCCGCGCAGGCGATCTCCGCGCCACGCAGCACGTCGGCACAGACTCCGTCTGGTGTGCTGGGCTGGCTACGCTCGCCAGGCAGGAAAAGGGTTCCCGTCCAGAACAGGTCTCCGGACGACGGTGCACCTGGCCCCATGGTGGGTGCCAAATGTCGAGGGTTGGGTGCGACATATGCCAATGGATGGCTTATCATGGTGGGAGCGAGTAGAACGTCTCCGGTGCCCGGAAGAGGGATGAGGCGTAGACACGAACGCCGGCATACTTTACCCAGGTTCGGCACTCTCCTAGGAGATAACACCCCTAGTCCTGCTCCGCGGGGTCTCCGCATGATCACTAAGGCGCAAGTGAGTACAATGGTGCTCCTTGAGCTATATGCTAGAGGTAGGAGAAGGCAAGGCTAGCTCTCTCCTTCCTCTATGGGCTGGTCTAGTTCTAACAGGTTGGGCACCCTTTGCATGGGTGCCCTGGGGGGTTTATATAGGCTTACCCCCCAGGGGTACAATGGTAATCCGGCCAGGCATAGGGCCCGGCCGTCAGTCTCTCCGGCCGCCGGCTTCTCCGCCGACTGTTGGGCCCCGCCGCCTGGTGGGCCCCACCGACTGGTTGGGTATGGGGCCGACAGGCCGCCCCACCACTCTCGGGTGTTGTCGGCTGCTGATCGATGTAGCCGTGACTCTAATGACGCAGGCTTGGTCAGGGGATCATGGCTACAGCTCCGCCGCCTGGTGGGCGATTACTGTAGCCACTCCGTGTCTCGGCTGGTTAATGGCGCGTGGGTCCCGAGGAAAGGGCAGGCCAACTGCCGGGGGCCGACCTCCATCGGGTGGTGGGGCTGTTGCCGTCTTCCAGGCTCTCGCTGATTGGTGGGGCCCGTCGTCCTTGGGTCATACCGACAGGCCATCGTGGGAGCAGGGCTCCGCCTGCTTGTGGTGATGTCAGGAGTGGCGTGGCAACAGTGCCGCGTCGGGCGGAGATCTCTGCCAGTACGGTGCACTATGGCCACGCCCGTCCCTGGATCGGGGGGGGGGGCCTATACTGTAGCCACTCCATGTCTTGTCTTTCTTGATGAGGGTGTGGGCTTTGTTGGCGCCATGGGCCGACTGCTAGGGGCCGGCTTCTCTAGAAGCCGCCAACTAGGAGTCGGCTGGTCTTGAAGTCGGTCTCTGGAACTCGGCCATCTACGGGCAACCGGCTATTCTTTTAGCCAGCCACCAAAAGGCGGCACTTCATCTTGGTGCCTTGAGGGGCGCAGCCAGCCCCGATGTCTTGAAAGGTTCTGGGCCTCGGGTTAGCCTACCCGTGGCCCATTACTCTGACATCTAGATATATATAGCTAATTGGATGTGAGTTTTCATGAACTATTATTGTTGACATTACCCTTGAGGTAAAATGTTGGAGGCAAAACTATAAGCCCCTATCTTTCTCTGTGTCCAATTAAAACTTCATACCCATAAATATTGTGTGAGTGTTAGCAATTGTGAAAGACTAAAAGATGGTTGAGTATGTGGACTTGCTGAAAAGCTCTTATATCGACTCTTTCCTATGTTTTGATAAATTGCAATTGCCTCAATGATTGAGATTAGAGTTTGTTGGTTCTCAATAAAGTTTATGATTCATACTTGAAATTGTGATTGAATTGTTACTTTAGCATAAGATATCATATGACAATATATATATATATGTTGTTGTTCTAAGAATGATCATGATGCCCTGATGTCCGTATTTTATTTTATTGACACCTCTATCTCTAAACATGTGGACATATTTTTCGATTTTGGCTTTCGCTTGAGGACAAGCAAGGTCTAAGCTTGGGGGAGTTGATACGTCCATTTTGCATCATGCTTTTATATCGATATTTATTGCATTATGGGCTGTTATTACACATTATGTCACAATACTTATGCCTATTCTCTCTTATTTTACAAGGTTTATTTGAAGAGGGAGAATGCCGGCAGCTGGGATTCTGGGCTAGAAAAGGAGCAAATATTAGAGACCTATTCTACACAGCTCGGAAAGTCCTGAAACTTCACCAAAGTTATTTCCAGAATATATAAAAAATACTGAGCGAAGAAAGTTCTAGAGGGGGGCCACACCCTGGCCACGAGGGTGGGGGCACGCCCTACCCCCCTGGGTGCGCCCCCTGCCTCGTGGGCCCCCTGGTGGCCCTCCGATGCCCTTCTTCTGCTATATGAGGTCTTTCGTCGAGGAAAAAATCATAAGCAAGCTTACGGGACGAAACTCCGCCGCCACGAGGCGGAACCTTGGCAGAACCAATCTAGGGCTCCGGCAGAGCTGTTCTGCCGGGGAAACTTCCCTCCAAGAGGGGGAAATCATCACCATCGTCATCACCAATGATCCTCTCATCGGGAGAGGGTCAATCTCCATCAACATATTCACCAGCACCATCTCATCTCAAACCCTAGTTCATCTATTATATCCAATCTTTGTATCCAAACCTCAGATTGGTACCTATGAGTTGCTAGTAGTGTTGATTACTCCTTGTAGTTGATGCTAGTTGGTTTATTTGGTGGAAGATTATATGTTCAGATCCATTATGCATATTAATACCCCTCTGATTATGAACATGAATATGCTTTGTGAGTAGTTACATTTGTTCCCAAGGACATGGGAGAAGTCTTGCTATTAGTAGTCATGTGAATTTGGTATTCATTTGATATTTTGATGAGATGTATGTTGTCATCCCTCTACTGGTGTCATGTGAACGTCGACTACATGACACTTCACCATTGTTTGGGCCTAGAGGGAGGCATTGGGAAGTAATAAGTAGATAATGGGTTGCTAGAGTGACATAAGCTTAAACCCTAGTTTATGCGTTGCTTCGTAAGGGGCTGATTTGGATCCATATATTTCATGTTATGGTTAGTTTTACCTTAATACTTCTGTTGTAGTTGCGGATGCTTGCAATGGGGGTTAACCATAAGTGGGATGCTTGTCCAAGTAAGGACAACACCCAAGCACCGGTCCACCCACATATCAAATCATCAAAGTACCAAATGCGAATCATATGAGCGTGATGAAAACTAGCTTGACGATAATTCCCATGTGTCCTCGGGAGTGCTTTATTTCATATAAGAGTTTGTCCAGGTTTGTCCTTTTCTATAAAAAGGATTGGGCCATCTTGCTACACCTTACTTACTTTTACTACTTGCTACTCGTTACAAATTACCTTATCACGAAACTATCTATTACCGATAATTTCAGTGCTTGCAGAGAATACCTTACTGAAAACTGCTTATCATTTCCTTCTGCTCCTCATTGGGTTCGAAGCTCTTACTTATCGAAAAGCTATGATAGATCCCCTATACTTGTGGGTCATCAGTCTACAACCGGATACGAATGAACGAATCCCTTCAAAGGGAGGTCGTACTCCTACAGCTGCCTCCGGAGATCCAGAGGCACTGGATATATTGACGAACATGCTGCGACAGGCGTCTGTCTCAGAGGAACATCGTACTTTGATGGGCAAGGTGGTCGAAAAGATCTTGTCCACGAAAAGTGGATTGAATGAGGCCTTCATGGGCCTGCTGAGAGGCTTCGAGGTTTGTCATGTAATGTTTTCCACTATATTTTATTTGCAAAGATGCACCTGTGTATAGGTAGTAGCCCCTGAGACTCGGGTTGGCTTCCCATGGGAGGCGAACGGAGGAGCAAGAAGAAATATTCAAGGACTAATCTGATTAACTTGAACACAGGCTGCCTCCCCCCTGGCTACTTCCCATACTATGGATATTATCGAGCTGCAGCGGAATCTTGACGTGGCCAGGGATGACATTGCGTTAATCAATTTGCGTCTTGACGAGGCGCAAGGTATGTATTCGGGGCAGTCCCTTTACGTACATTTTTGTGATATAAGCATGACGCTGAAAGTTATATACTAGAATATGCATGACTGCAGATGGTACTGCCGCCGTTGAAATTCTTCGGGCGGAGCTAGCCCGGGCCAAGGAGCGGGCCTGATTTAGTGATGCAGCTGCCGAAAAGGTATCGGCTGAGTTAAAAGCCGAACAAGCTGCTCGGCGCCAAGACGAAGCTGCTGTGAACTTCTTGAGAAGGAGAATGAAGCCAAAATGGCTGAACTTGACAAGGCCTTACGAGAGGCAAGAGAAGCGCGGTCTGAATCCGGAGCAGCCCGTGAGGAGATCCGACAAGCTGGGGAGATTGCTGCTGGTAAGCCCTTTTTATTACAGACTATGTTCGGCGATCCGAATTATGCCCAGCTTAACCAAGTGTGGAGTTCTCCAGACGTGTTTTTGGACCTGCCGAAGAGTTCATCCGATGCGACGCAGTTTTACCAAGCACAAGGGGGGTATGCAACGGAGAAGCTTTTCTGGTCACAGTTCGGCGTATCAAAACGCCCTATGCTGCTGAACGAACAGATGTCCCAATGGGCCGAGCTTCACAGGATGTCCAGTGCTGCCATGAAGAACGTCATACTTCAGCTGTGGCCGATTGAGCCGATTCCAAATAGCTATTTTGGCTTGGTGCGGCGGCTTGCTGATGCGGTGCCACGTATCGATGCCGTGAAGCGGTCGGCGTGCATTGAAGGTGCACGGATGGCCTTTGCCCGAGTCAAGACATACTTGGGGAAGATGAAGGTCGTCGGTGTTGCAGCGCAGGGTCCACCCAAGGGCAAGGACCATCACGCACCGGAGCATTACTTTGAGGACGTCTTAGAGGCTGCCCGCTTGATAGAGGGTCAATGTTCGAAAGACATAATATTCGAGTGAATTCTTTATGAATTGCAAAAGACAATTTTTATAATCAGTCTATATTTTTTATTCTGCCTAAAGGCCTTTATTCCTCCCGTGCAGCCGTTTGTATATGATCTATAAGTTTTCCAATCGCCGGCTTCATCCCCCTCGTAGGAAGTACGGGGGTGTTCGAAAAAGCATCTGATCACTCTTGACCCAACTTCTTGGTCCGTGAAGGAGGTGTCAATGCGGCGAACCAGGAAACCAGACTATAGGGTGTTAACACTTTCACTTAGCCATAGAAGTTTTATGGTGGGTCTACGACATAGCCCCTGGTATGTATGCGGCTTATTCATACGATGCGTTTACATATTTGACCAGAAAGAGGTCCTTCGTGTGACACGGAGGAATCGCTAAAGATTCCGATAAGTCATCGAGTGGTTGACCAGCTCTCGCCGCATCATGACAGTCGGTTTTCGGCTTTCTCTACTGAGGTGCTTAACCAGGTGAACCGGAAGCACAACCGAAGTAGTTCTCCCTTTACTACCCTAGTCGATAGAGCGGAACATAGGATAATGTCACAACCCTAGATTCATGACTGTAAATAGTTGCATCAGTAAGCATGCATCATGTTAAATTCGAAGAAATTTGAATTGAGGAAGATTCTCAAAGCCTCAGAAACCTTTTAAAAATGAGCAAGTTAAAAATTTCTTCAAATGAGCCCAAGGAAATGTTCATATTAATCCCTCAAAATATTGGCAAGAGGTAAAAATCCAAACCAATATTTTTAGAGCATTAAGAGTAATTAATTTGGGCATTTGAATTAAATCATAATGTATTTGAATTGGCTTTATTTCTGTTATAAAAGCAATACATGTCCAATAATTTTGGAAATTATTGTGGGGCTCTAGAGTAATATCTCTAGTCCATACAATAATTTACAGAAAGTTTTAAAATGGTTTAGTTTCCAAACTAAATCAAAACAAAATGACAGAAATAGAAAAGAAAAAATAAAAGAGAGAGAGAAGGACTAACCTGGCGCCCACCAACCGGCCCAGCTCCTGTGCTGGTCCAGCACTGTGCGGCCCAGCCCACTGGCCGCCCCTGCTGTCGTCGTCCTCGCGACAGAAGGACGCTGGGCGTCTGCCCCGTGCGCGCGGCCACGCGCCCCGGCCACCTCCTGCTTGCCGCTCCCCCTCGACTGCCTGGGCGTCCCTGGATACGCCACGCACCCCCTGGACCTCTCTCACCCTCTCTCGTGCTTCTCCCCTCCTCTGCTCTCTCTCCCTCTCTGCCCGAGTGGAGCTCGTCGCCGTTGCTCGCCATAGACACAGCCACCGCGTCCCCCTCGCCTCTCCGACATGCCCACGAGCTTCGCCTCGACGCCCTCACCCTCTCCACCAAGTCATGCGCCTACGGAACGCCTGAAGCGACGCCACTGTCTTCGTTTTCATCGCCGTCCGCCAGAGATCCCCCTCGCTGCTCTGCTCGCTCCAGTGCCTCCCCGAGCTCGCGAACGGCGCCGTTCGACGCGTTGTGAGCTCCTTTGCCGATCCCCCTCTCCCCTGGCTCGTTTTCTTCCTCTAACACCGATGTCGTCGGAGCCGAGAGCTCTTCGCCGCCGGCCATGTCGCCGTCATGGCCACCGTTGCCTAGAGCTGCAACCGAGCACACAGCCGTGCTTAGTGAACCCCCAGGAGGATGTAGCGCTCCTCCTTGCGACCTACCGAGCTCCCTAACACCGAACCCGAGCTCACCTAAACTCCGGGCGCTGCCACAAGCTTGCTTCCGACGAGCTCAGTCCACCCCAACTGCTCCGGCTTGCCCCGTTAGATGCGCGCGAACGCCAGCTCCCCGTAGAGCCTCTTCGCCGCCCATTTGGACGCCCGTGGGCGATTTTCGAGCCGCGCCGCCGTCTCGGGCCTCGTCAGCGTCGAGTCACCGGTGGGTTTGACCCCGCTGACCGGGGTTTGACCCCAGTTTGACCGCCATGGTTGACTAACGTATGGGCCATGCCCCTGTTTAGTTTACGTGTTTGATAAGTTAGCGCTAATTAACCTAGTTAGTTGGTTGACTCACCGACAAGTGGGCCCAGGCCCTAATTTACCTAGGTTAGTGCTAACCTAACACTAACTAACTCTGTTAGTTGGCTGTTACACCAACATGTGGGTCCCAGCCGTCAGGTTTGACCTGGGCTGGCGCCTTTGACCTGCTGACGTCACCCCGACGTCATGCTAACACAGTTAACCTTTTTCTGGATTTATTCTTATTCAGGAAATTCCAGAAAAAGAACTAAAACTTCTAAAATTCACAGAAATTAATCTGTAACTCCAAATGAGATAATTTATATATGAAATTTGATCACAAAAATCCAATCTATCAATCTGTACTTGTTTCATGCATGTTAGAGCAACCTAACCTTGTTGTTTAGATGAAACAAGATAATGCATTTATATGAGTTCATATTTTGGGTTTGCATTTGAATCTTTGATTCAAATGAACTCAAACCACCTTGTTAAAAGCTGCATTAGCCAGAACACACTCATTTTGCCATGTCATTGCATGCATCATATTGTTGCATATTGCCATGTAATGATTGTGTTACCGTTTGATCTTCGTGGTAGGTTCTGCCTCCAAGGATATTCACGAGTATCCATCTAAAGGGAAGCACCCCTCTACCACTCTGTCAGGCAAGCAAAACCCCTTTGTTCATTCCGATACAATCACTCTCTCGCTCCTGGTCTCTTTTACTGCATTAGGACAACATCAATTCAACTGTTACGTGCTGCGGTAGCTGATCCCCTTTTCCTCTACATGACCTATCATTGCCACAGTAAATAGATGAAACCCACTAGCATGAGTAGGAGTTGTTTGAGCCCTGATGTGCCTACTCATCCATGCTTGTTTGTCATGCCTGCTACTGCTTAGAGTTGAGTCAGGGCTGATCATCGGGAATGAATTGGAATGGTCATGAACATGTCCTACTGTGTGTGAGCTAAGTGTGTGAACACGATTTGGTAAAGGTAGCAGTGAGAGGACATGTAGGAGTACATGGTGGGTTGTCTCATTGAAACCGTCCTTAGGACCTGAGTTCTGTGTTTGTGATCCATGAACAGCTACTACCACATGTTAGGCCCGAAACCAATGGACCCTCTTGACTTATTGATCGCCTTGATCTCTATCCAGGAGTTGCAACTAGTTTCTGGTGTTTCTAGGATATGTGTTGGAGGCCGTGCGTAGCGCTGACCCTAGGGGTGGGCTATGATGCGGTAGATACACCGTGGCCTGGTGTACCGGGCACCCGTTTGGTGTCTCAGGAACCCTGCACACATCATTTGGGGCCGTGAGCGACACCCCGGCCGGATCTCCTCGTGGATGGAACCCGAATAGGCGATAAACCTAGACTAGAGACTTGTGTGGTTAGTCAGGTCATGGCCGACTCCCTCGCCTGGCTTCCACTTGAAGGTTGCCGAGATACACGACGTGTACATGGTGGTAAGTGGTGAGAGCGTGTGTGAAGAAGTACACCCCTGCAGGGTTATAAATGATCTATTCGAATAGCCGTGTCCGCGGTAAAGGACTTCTGGGTTGCCTGTACAGTTCATAGACAAGTGAAAGTGGATGCTCTAAAATGCGCAAGATAAGCGTGAGTGCTATGGATGGCATTCTCGTAGGGAGACGGGAGCGGATCCATAGTGCTGTATTGATGGTGAATATGTGGACTCGTGTGCGCCACCTCAAAATAGTTGCTTGCAGTCGTAGTTCAGGATAGCCACCGAGTCAAAGCTGGCTTGCTGCAGTTAAACCCCACCATCCCGTTGTTGATAATGATGCATATGTAGTTAGTTCTGATGTAAGTCTTGCTGGGTACATTGTACGCATGTTTGCTTAATTTATGTTTTTGCAGAGAGACTTTAGTTTCGCTAGTAGTTCCGTGTGGACTTCGATGCTTAGCTTGATACCTCAGCTATGATCTTGTGCCCTCGGCAGGATCTGGTAGATAGTCAGGCTTATCAGCCTTTTTCATTTGTAGATGTCTGTACTCAGACAAGTTAAGCTTCCGCTTGTGCTTGTTCCTTGTATGCTCTGTATGTTGGGTCATCAGACCCAGTTTGTAATATCTGGCTCTTCGGAGCCTAATGAATAAATACTTTGAGTTGTAGAGTCATGTTGTGATGCCATGTTGTATTTGCACATATCGAACATATTGTGTGTATGTTGTTGAAATGCTTGGCATGTATGGGATTCGACAACCTAGTTGTCTATCCTTGGTAGCCTCTCTTATGGGGAAATGTAGTCTAGTGCTTCCGCTGAGCCATGGTAGTCTGCTACAGCCCGGTTTACCGGAGTCCTATTAGCCCAGTTGCTACTGCTCCGGAACACTTAGACTGGCCGGCATGTGTCCTTCTTCGATCATGTGTCTGTTCCTTCGGGGAAATGTCACGCGGTGTCTTTCGGAGTCCTGCTAGCCTGCTACAGCCCGGATTCCCGGAGTCCTGCTAACCTAGTTGCTACAGCCCGAATTCACTCGCTGATGACCGACACGTTCGTTGCTGGGTCATGTATGCCTGTCCCTGTAAGTTAGTGCCACTTTGGGTTCACGACTATTCATGTTGGCCCGGGTTCTCTGTCATATGGATACTAGCGACACTATCATATACGTGAGCCAAAAGGCGCAAACGGTCCTGGGCCAGGTAAGGGGGCACCCGTGGGAATACCGTGTGTGAGGCCGTAAAGTGATATGATGTGTTACATGCTAGATCGGTGTGACTTAGAATCGGGGTCCTGACAGCTTTGGTATTAGAGCCTGACTGCCTGTAGGATTACCAAGCCAAACTGGTCGAAGTTGTGTCTAGAAATGCTTTAGTTATGTAAGGGAATTGATTGGGGAAGGGAACGTAAGGCTCTTTTTACTCCTTATACCTTATGCCCTTCTGGTCTGAGTCAGCCTCTGCTCTTCTACGGGGATTAAGAACTAGGCTTCTCGTCTTTCTATCAGGATCACGTGTTACTAATCTATAGACTCTTAGGGTTGCTGGTTTCAAGCCCCAGTTCAGTTCCTACTACTTCCGTGTGTTGACAATTGATCTCAAAACTTTGATATTGTGATGTTGAGTGGTTATGCCACCATTTTGCAGGATGTCTCAAATTATTTTGAGCATTTACAGTCGTTATGCTGTCCGAGTCATCCCAGGTTTCTAAATAGTCTAATGCATTTGCAAATCCCTTCTTTCCGTTCCCGATGTCCCTTTGGGCCAGGTTAATCACACTAATTGCTGAGTTGAGGTATTATATTGTCTCGACATATATGTTGGAGTTATTATTATGACCCTAGGTGTCTTAGAAGATCACCTAGTAATCTAGCCATGTTTTGTGTCCCAGTGTGATGATTCTGGCCATCATTCTCAAAAGCATCCCGTGATGCCATTTAGTTAGTAGGCATTCTATTTCTGGGTTTTTGAACCCAAGATTCACTCTACTTAATTCGTGTAGATAGTGTTGCTCGTTCCTTTAGGATATTAGTGACCTTGTGATAGTCTTCAAGGTCCGTGGTATATCATTCTTCCAAATACCATGAACCATCCTTGGCAGAAGTTCCTCGTTGAACCAAAAGATCACAACAAGAGTGCTCTCGATGAGTTCTCCATTCTATATTGTGGATCTGCCAGTTCTACCCTTTCCGCATGGGTTATCCGGAAGAAATGTTGAGCTTTGCTCGGCATACTAATCTATGCATCCACAACTCAGAAAAACATATGTTCCTTTGAGTTGACCCTCTTTAGTTGTATCCTGACCTCCGTCTATCAAGTGATAGTAGGGAATAGTTGTGCCATCGTGTTCGTCAGTGTCTATTATCCTTGTGGTCTATCGAGCCGTTCTATTTCAGAATGGCTAGGAGAAACAAACTCCAGTACCTCATCCATATCTAGAATTGGGTCAAAGCAGTTGTATTCCGCAAATCAAATGCCAATCCAGCTTTTGATTCTATTCTACCCTGAAGTATTGCCCTCTTGATGTTAGGAATGTCATGATAATTGCACCAACTCTTATGAATTCCTGATGCAGTGATACTTCTCGCCATTATCATTCGCTCCTCGGTTCCGTGTTGTTGCAACCGGAATATCGACAAGTGAACCGTAATGTGTGAAATTAATACTTCTAGCAACTAGTTGCTTGGTAGTAAATGGACAATATTCTCATTCTTAGCGTGTTGGTTATTGAATCATCATTCTAAGATAGATTGTGCTACCTAGTCCTTATTTCTGGTGCACTCTTCAATCAATGAGTTAGGAATTTTCAATCCATTGCTTATTTGATCATATCGTCTTGCTCTGAAAAGCAAGATTGTTCTCGAGCTTAGTAACATATCGGTGGTTCATGATGTTTCGAATATCTTCTCGGAAGTATTACCAGGTTGTCACCTAACCGCTATATTGAGTTCGTGATCATGTTGGTTTTCCTCCAAACCACCCATTCTCCAAGAATCTGTGTGGGATACCCCTGAGCTAGTTAGTTAAGCCAAACAACAACTTGGAGAGTTGGAAGATAAATGTAATGCCCCAGGTGCAACTTTCCCAATTTGTACTCCAACTCTTGCCGTTTCCGGCGTTAAGTTATATTTATTTCCTCGGGTTCGGGTTTTGTCTCCGTGTGTTGTTTTCGTTTTCATGCATCTCATATCATGTCATCATGTGCATTGCATTTGCATACGTGTTCATCTTATGCATTCGAGCATTTTCCCCGTTGTCCGTTTTGCATTCCGGCGCTTCGTTCTCCTCCGGTGGTCATTTCTAGCTTTCTTTCGTGTGTGGGGATTAAATATTTCCAGATTGGACCGAGACTTGTCATGCGGCCTTGGGTTACTACCGGTAGACCGCCTGTCAAGTTTCGTATCATTTGGACTTCGTTTGATACTCCAACGGTTAACCGAGGGACCGAAAAGGCCTCGTGTGTGTTGCAGCCCAACACCCCTCAAATTTGACCCAAAACCCACCAAACTCTGCTCCATGTCCTAGAGCGTTCGATCACGATCGCGTGGCCGAAAACCGCACCTCATTTGGAGTCTCCTAGCTCCCTCTATGCCTATATATACCCCCCTCCATTTTCGGATCTCGTCTTCCCCCTCTCGGAACCCTAAAAATCAGATCCGCCGCGCACCGGACGTGTCCGGCCACGCCGGACGTTGTCCGCCGCCGCCCGCGTCCTCTCCCGCGCTGCCAAGTGGCAACCGCCGCCGCCGCCGCCTCGGAGGCCCGCCGGCCCGTTCCCGGCCCCCGCGGCCCAACTCCTCCCCGCCGCCTCGCGCCACTCGACCGCCGCCCGCGCCCGCCGTCCGCCACCGCGCCCGGCCGCTCCGGCCAGCCGCTCCGCCCGCCGTCCGTCGCCTCGCCCGCGGCTCCCCGCCGCCGCCCCGGGCCGGCCAGCCCCGCCGCCTTGTCGCCCCGGCCGCCGCAAGCCCCCGCCGGCGACCGGCCTCGCCTCATCCCCACCGGCCCCGGCCTCTCCCCTCCATCTCCGGCCACCACGCCCTCGCCGGAGTTCTCGAAGTCCGTGCCGGTGAACAGTGTCGTGAACAGTGCACGTCGCCAGATCCAGATCCAAAAAACCCTAGGGGTTGACTTTTTCCCTCTCCCCTTTAATTTTTTATGCCTACTTTGACCGCCCGTAACTTTGCATCCGTAGCTCCGATTTGGGCATATTATATATCAAAATGTTCGTATCGAAGAGTACATCATTTCATTCCATTGCATCATTTTCATTTGAGTTCATCTTGATGCCCAAAATGCTGTTAGAAGAAGGCTTCGTGAGTTAATTGTCAGATCTGCTAGTTCATCTTAGACTTTTGTCATTTTTGCCATGATTATTGTGTGCATGCTATGCCTGTGAGTCCTTCATATGTTTTGTTAAGCATTTTGTCTTATTTCCAGAGGTGAAACCCATGCATTTTTAGGATGTGTGTGGTGACTTGTGCAAGCTTGCAAAGTGAGGCACCCGGTAAATCTGTTTTCAGGGACTTAGTTGTTTTCACCAAGTCTGGGATATTTTAGTTCATGATGCCATATGTTCAGCTTGTTTCCTAGTGATCCATGCCACTTTTGAGGATGATCAGTAAAGGAGTTTTGTTAATCATGTTATGCTCTATCCATCCATGTCTTTGTTTGCAATTATGGAGCACCATAGCTTGAGTCAATCGAGCTCTACTTTTGCTTCGTGGTGAATCTGGGCAGATCGTCAACTTGTTTGCGATTTTGCCGGCGTTGTTGTAGTTGATCCGTGCATGCTATGCCATTGTTCTTGCCATGTATAGCTTTTATTTTGTGACTTCTTAATGGATGTATGCTTTCCTTGCTGTGACTTGCACCATGGTGAGTGCATCGAGATCGTTTACATGCCTTCGTGAGTTCTATTTCAGCATGTCTCAGTTTTCACTAAGTCTGAAAACTGATTGTGTTTTAGCTATGTTCGTGTGCCCGTTAATATATTTTGTGAACCCTTTTGGCCCCAGGTCACTTTGGGTCTTTTGTTAAGCTTGTTGAGTAGCTCCATGCCATGTTCTTACTTGTCATGTTCAGGTCATTTATCATGTTGTTTTGCTGCTCCGAAGAGGGCTTCGTGATCTGAAATTTCAGACTAGTGTTAATTTCACTAAGTCTGGAATCTGTTTTGCATTTGCGTTTTTGCCATGCTTGTTTGAACCTTCTAATGTAGGAATTGGCCATGGCTCAGTGTTAGTATTTTGTTAAGAATCTTGTGGGCATCCCTGCCATGTATTTTTTTTGTCATGTTTGGTGGCTGTAGCATGTTCATTTCGTTGCATTTAGATGCCTACTTGCTGTAAATCGCAGACCGGTGTCATATCTTAAAACGCTTGCCATTTCCAAACCGTAACTCCGATTCCAATGATCTTTATATCGTTTTCAAGCGATTTCATCCCCTCTATCCAGTGGCACCCTTGGAATTCCAAGTTGAGGCCAGGTTCATGCATTTCCTGTCATATCTTGCATTTTGCATCCCGCATCGCATCCCGCATAGCATATCATCATTTCATCATATTGCTTGGTCTTGCACGTGGTTGATTGTATCCTTGTTGCTTGTTTGTCTTGTTTGGGTAGAGCCGGGAGACGAGTTCGCTACCGAGGAGCCCGTTGAGTTTGCTTGTGAGGATCCAGTCAACTCTAACAACTGTGCAGGCAAGATGATCATACCCTCGAAATCACTACTATCTTTGCTATGCTAGTTTGCTCGCTCTTGCTATGCCAATGCTACGATGCCTACCTTTTGCTTGTCAGCCTCCTAATTGCCATGTCAACCTCTAACCCACTTTGTCCTAGCAAACCGTTGATTGGCTATGTTACCGCTTTGCTCAGCCCCTCTGGGCTGGCTTACCCGACGTCTGGCTCATCTGAGTGTGCCCTGAGAAAGAGATATGTGCAGCTCCTATCGGGATTTGTCGGCACATTCGGGCGGTGTTGCTGGTCTTGTTTTAACCTGTCGAATTGTCTTGTTGTACCGGGTTGCCGAGTCTGATCGGTGTGTCTCGGGTGGAGGTCTATTCCTTCGTTGACCGTGAGAGCTTGTCATGGGCTAAGTTGGGACTACCCTGCAGGGATTGAACTTTCGAAAGCCGTGCCCGCGGTTATGGGCAGATGGGAATTTGTTAATGTCCGGTTGTAGATAACTTAAACCTTAATTAATTAAAATGAATCAACTGTGTGTGTTACCGTGATGGCCTCTTCTCGGTGGAGTCCGGGAAGTGGACACGGTGTTGGAGTAATGCTTGCGCAGGTTGCTCTTCTAGATTCTCGATCGCGCTTTGCCTCCTCTTCTCGCTCTCTTTTGCGTATAAGATAGCCACCATATATGCTAGTCGCTTGCTGCAGCTCCACATATATTTCTATCATCCATTCCTATAAGCTTAAATAGTTTTGATCACGAGGGTGCGAGATTGCTGAGTCCCTGTGGCTCACAAATACTATAACTCCAGATGCAGGTCCAGGTGATTCCGCTCCAGGTGACGAGTACGAGCTCAAGTGGGAGTTCGACGAGGACTCTCAGCGTTATTATGTTTCCTTTCCCGATGATCAGTAGTGGTGCCTAGTTGGGGTTTGATTCAGGGCCTTGTCGCATGTTGGGTTCTTTTCTATTTTGGCGCCGTAGTCGGGCCATGAGTGATTGTTTGATGGATGTTATTTCTGTACTCTGATGTGATGTGGCGAGTGTAAGCCAACTATGTTCTTCCCCTTTTATTATATATTACATGGGTTGTTGTAATGATTGCCTGACTTGCGACATTGCTTTCAATGCGGTTATGTCTCTAAGTCGTGCCTCGACACGAGGGAGCTATAGCCGCATCGAGGGCGTTACAAGTTGGTATCAGAGCCTTCCCCGACCTTAGGAGCCCCATTGCTTGATCGTTTTTAGCAGCCGAGTTGTGTCTAGAAAAAATGTTTTGAGTCTTTAGGAATTATATATCAAAGAGCTTAGGAATTCTTTTTACTTCCCAGTCTCCTCATCGCTCTGGTAAGGCATCCTGACGTAGAGTTTTGACTCTTCTCTTCTCAAATTTCACTAAAAATTTTTAGGATCACACGAGTATCTTGGATTTGTTCCGATGGCTTATGATGAGAATACTGTCTTGGTGCCTCCTGTCAGGGGTTTAGTGGAAGTGTCCCGGGGAGTTGAGCTCTGAGGTGTTGTCATCATAATTTTATCGTTGCAATTCTGGAATACTTGAGATATGTTCGCCGACATCGAAAATCTCTTTTATGCAGTTCGTTGGTGAGATAACCTCGACGCCACCCAGTACTGGGGCGGGAGTTCGGGAGTATCGCCATAACTTGTATAACGGATGCTTTTCGAAGGTTGAGGTAGATGGTTTCCGAAGTTTTCTTGGTTATGTGTTGAAGGATGGATACAGCTGGATGTAGGATTTGCTAGTTTGGGTGAGATATTATGCTTCCCCTGTATCCCCAACACCTGATTGCATAACCGGAAAGGTTCGGGAGTTTCATAGGTGGAAATTCTAGTAGCTCTAGTTCTTCTTCCACGGATATTGGTTTGAGATTGGGATTTCTTACCGATTATTCGTTCTTGATCCGTACCTTGTTGATTTGTTTCTCTACCTTAATTCTACGTGGCTTCTCAATTTATGCATATGTGACCATTTGAAGAGGAATGCATTCGTTCATTTTGTTCGGATGTGAAGACTATATGTTGCAATTTTTCATTCCGTTGGATTCAGCTTCAATATTTGTCTGTCTATGTGCTAATGGTGGTCAACCTCTTCAGGATGGCTCCCGCTAAGAGCACCAGTCAGAACCAGAATCAAGATCCGCCACCGCCTCCACCTCCTCCAGAGGCATGGCAAGCTGTGATGGCCGCAACCAATGCAAACACTCAGCTGATCATGCAAATTCTTCAAGAGCGCAATCAAGGCAGTCAAGGGAATCAAGGCAGCAACCAGAGTCACTTTGCTACACTCAACCAGTTCCTTGCTAATGGGCCAAAGACTTTCAGTAATTGTGTTGAGGCAACCGATGCTGACGATTGGCTTGTGGATCTGTGTAAGCATTTCGAGTGCAGTAACGTCAGGCCTGAGGACTTTGTGAAGTTCGCTTCCTTCCAACTCAAAGATCAAGCTGCAGAATGGTTCCAGCAGTACAAGGACTCCAGAGGTGGACGTGTTATCACTTGGGATGATTTCCGTCGAGATTTCCGAGCTCATCACATTCCGCAGAGCGTGGTTGAAAGCAAGCGTGAGGAATTCCGCAATCTGAAGCAAGGTTCTTTGTCTGTCTATGACTACAACAAATTGTTCCAGAAGCTTGCCCGCTTTGCCAAGCAGGACGTGCCTGATGAGAAGAGCATGATATATCAGTTCAGGGGTGGTCTCAGAGAAGATATTCAGCTCGCTCTTGTTCTCTTTGAGCCCTTGAGGTATGATGAGTTTTACAACATGGCACTGAAGCAAGAGGCTGCCCAGTTGACGTGTGATGCTTCCAGGAAGCGAGTCAGAGATGTTACTCCTTCTTCCTCTACTCAAGTGGCCAAGCAGCAGAAGTTTTGGCTTCCTCCTCCTCCGTTCCGTCAGCCGTATCAGCAGAAGAGCAAAGGTGGCAGTGGTTCTACCCACCCACCCAACCCTGGCTTTCAGAACAAGGCTTCGTCTCAAGCTCCAAGATCGAGTGCTCCGTATCACCGTCCGCTTTCAGAGGTCACGTGCAACAAGTGCCAACAGAAGGGTCACTATGCCAACAAGTGTTTCAACCAGAGGCCTGGCTTACCCAACGTCTGGCTCATCTGAGTGTGCCCTGAGAAAGAGATATGTGCGGCTCCTATCGGGATTTGTCGGCACATTCGGGCGGTGTTGCTGGTCTTGTTTTAACCTGTCGAATTGTCTTGTTGTACCGGGTTGCCGAGTCTGATCGGTGTGTCTCGGGTGGAGGTCTATTCCTTCGTTGACCGTGAGAGCTTGTCATGGGCTAAGTTGGGACTACCCTGCAGGGATTGAACTTTCGAAAGCCGTGCCCGCGGTTATGGGCAGATGGGAATTTGTTAATGTCCGGTTGTAGATAACTTAAACCTTAATTAATTAAAATGAATCAACTGTGTGTGTTACCGTGATGGCCTCTTCTCGGTGGAGTCCGGGAAGTGGACACGGTGTTGGAGTAATGCTTGCGCAGGTTGCTCTTCTAGATTCTCGATCGCGCTTTGCCTCCTCTTCTCGCTCTCTTTTGCGTATAAGATAGCCACCATATATGCTAGTCGCTTGCTGCAGCTCCACATATATTCTCCTATCGGGATTTGTCGGCACATTCGGGCGGTGTTGCTGGTCTTGTTTTAACCTGTCGAATTGTCTTGTTGTACCGGGTTGCCGAGTCTGATCGGTGTGTCTCGGGTGGAGGTCTATTCCTTCGTTGACCGTGAGAGCTTGTCATGGGCTAAGTTGGGACTACCCTGCAGGGATTGAACTTTCGAAAGCCGTGCCCGCGGTTATGGGCAGATGGGAATTTGTTAATGTCCGGTTGTAGATAACTTAAACCTTAATTAATTAAAATGAATCAACTGTGTGTGTTACCGTGATGGCCTCTTCTCGGTGGAGTCCGGGAAGTGGACACGGTGTTGGAGTAATGCTTGCGCAGGTTGCTCTTCTAGATTCTCGATCGCGCTTTGCCTCCTCTTCTCGCTCTCTTTTGCGTATAAGATAGCCACCATATATGCTAGTCGCTTGCTGCAGCTCCACATATATTTGTCTCATCCATTCCTATAAGCTTAAATAGTTTTGATCACGAGGGTGCGAGATTGCTGAGTCCCTGTGGCTCACAAATACTATAACTCCAGATGCAGGTCCAGGTGATTCCGCTCCAGGTGACGAGTACGAGCTCAAGTGGGAGTTCGACGAGGACTCTCAGCGTTATTATGTTTCCTTTCCCGATGATCAGTAGTGGTGCCTAGTTGGCGTTTGATTCAGGGCCTTGTCACATGTTGGGTTCTTTTCTATTTTGGCGCCGTAGTCGGGCCATGAGTGATTGTTTGATGGATGTTATTTCTGTACTCTGATATGACGTGGCGAGTGTAAGCCAACTATGTTCTTCCCCTTTTATTATATATTACATGGGTTGTTGTAATGATTGCCTGACTTGCGACATTGCTTTCAATGCGGTTATGTCTCTAAGTCGTGCCTCGACACGTGGGAGCTATAGCCGCATCGAGGGCGTTACAATAAAAGCTTGTCTAACTTAGTTCATGTTAAGGGATATCTTTTTGTGTTTGTGTGTGTGTTGAAGAAAGATGATATCTTCACCAATTGGTCCTCGTGATCAGTTGTTGGATCTATTGCCTTGTCAAAACTTTGACTTGAGTATGGGCCATCGTCAAGTCAAATCAGAACTAACGATGTTCGTAATGTTGTCTTACTCGTGGTTGATCCCTCGAGCATACACCATTACATCTTTTGGTCTGACCAATGCTATCACCGTGTTCACATGATGGTGGAAGTCCAGTGATATGGAAATTCCGATGAGTTGCTATTGAGCCCATCAGCAACATTTTGTCTCCCCCATGATTCATGTTGAACATCAACCTAGTGTTGAAAACTTTGTAAGCAATGCCTTCGTGTTTCATTCATGAAGCTTAGGCTTGGATGGAAGAAGTGACTTCCTCGAATTCATGTGCATTTGGTCCAAGCTGCCGCCGTGAGTTCGAGAAAGATTGTTTTTGTTTCCTTTGGAATCATCCCAAGTCAGTTATGCCAGTGCCAAGGTATTCTATAGTTTGGTAGATTAATTACCTCCACTCCATATGTATTCCCTAGCACACCAATCCACTGATTGATTTGCTCAAGGAGAAGAAGTTCCTTCTTAAGAATCGTGACTTATGCTAGGGCTTCATTATCCTCGATGATGGTTCCCAACCTGAACTCGGTAGTGTTATATCATGAGACTACTACATGGTCATACTTGTCTGGGACATCGTGTTCACATGGGTGTAGCAGAACCAGCTCATGTTTTGGAGCTTGCTATCG
This sequence comes from Triticum urartu, assembly GCF_003073215.2. Taxonomy (NCBI): domain Eukaryota; kingdom Viridiplantae; phylum Streptophyta; class Magnoliopsida; order Poales; family Poaceae; genus Triticum; species Triticum urartu. The sequence goes on from NC_053027.1 coordinate 470,862,982, forward strand.
TAGTTCATCTCCCAAGAATCTCGCAACGTTATCTCGTCGATTTGTGTTGCAACTCTTCTTTTCAGACATGTTGAGTCTGAAGTATCCTATTACTAACCAGATCTGAATCCCAGGCAGATATGATGGTTGGGACGTCCCCAAGAATTATAATATTGGTCTTTTGAACCGTTAAGTGGATGTCATGGACAACACACTTATTCGGGAGATCTCTTATTGTAGTATCTTGAGTTAGCAATTTGGCCATTCTTCCATGAGGAGTTGGTATGACTTTGTTCATAAGTTGTTCCCTATGGGCTCCTTGAGCTCCCGAAGTCAGGCCTTTATTTGATGTTCTAGATACCGAATGGTATTAGTTAAGCTAGGGCATCAAGGAGAACATTAGAAGTGGAGTGCTAAATGTCTCTCGGTCGATCATCCAGATTTCGTTCCCTTGGCCTCGCTAAGGTGAAATCTGAGAAAGTGTTGTCTTCCCTTGCATTTGCATTGTCCATCACTATTTGTCAAGGTAGTAAGATGTGTTGCCAGGATCCTCAGAACAAATGTTGGTAAGACCTTGATGAGTACGGAAATGCTAAAGATCTTAAGAGCACACTCAGTCACTAGGTTATATCCTCAGTATCAATTGGGATGTGCCTCCCGTTTGCTGAGTTGTTCTATAACCGTAGAGTCCTTTCCAAACTGAGTATGCCATTCTTTCCAATTCCTTCAAACGACCATTTGCGAATTGCCTTAGGCTGGTATAGAGAGTTTCAATGATCTTTGTATCAAAAGTAATTCTTTTTGCCACTTAAGGGAATAACTCTATGAGTCACCTTTCCTAAGGTGCCCTATTACGGAATCATGGCAATCAATCTCCTCGCTACTTTGAAACCATGCACCATCCTATTCTAGCGTGGAATTGTTGTCTACCAAATTGAACTTTCGTCATCTGTTTCTTCCATCCCCCCCAATGTGTGTTTTGTGTCTCAGCTCAAGATATGATTCTACATCTCATTCCGTGAGTTGATCATGATTTGCTTGATCTTCGTGAAGATCGAATCCAGTAGAGCTTCCCTCTCTTTCCCTTGTCGTGTTGGGTGAAGATCTCGAATGAAAGATGTCAAGATCAATTTGAAGCAATGAATCAACATCTTTGAGAAGGGAAAATGGATCATGAAGATTGTGATAGTTTTGTGACCCCCTTTCCTTTTACCTCATGTCTTGAATCTCGGGACGAGATTCTTGTTTAGTGGGGGTCAGTTGTCACAGCCCTAGATTCATGACTGTAAATAGTTGCATCAGTAAGCATGCATCATGTTAAATTCGAAGAAATTTGAATTGAGGAAGATTCTCAAAGCCTCAGAAACCTTTTAAAAATGAGCAAGTTAAAAATTTCTTCAAATGAGCCCAAGGAAATTTTCATATTAATCCCTAAAAATATTGGCAAGAGGTAAAAATCCAAACCAATATTTTTAGAGCATTAAGAGTAATTAATTTGGGCATTTGAATTAAATCATAATGTATTTGAATTGGCTTTATTTCTGTTATAAAGAAATACATGTCCAATAATTTTGGAAATTATTGTGGGGCTCTAGAGTAATATCTCTAGTCCATACAATAATTTACAGAAAGTTTTAAAATGGTTTAGTTTCCAAACTAAATCAAAACAAAATAACAGAAATAGAAAAGAAAAATAAAAGAGAGAGAGAGAAGGACTAACCTGGCGCCCACCAACCGGCCCAGCTCCTGTGCTGGTCCAGCACTATGCAGCCCAGCCCACTGGCCGCCCCCTTGTCATCTTCCTCGCGACAGAAGGATGCCGGGCGTGTGCCCCGTGCGCGCGGCCACGCGCCCCGGCCACCTCCTACTTGCCGCTCCCCCTCGACTGCTTGGGCGTCCCTGGAGATGCCACGCACCCCCTGGACCTCTCTCACTCTCTCCCGTGCTTCTTCCCTCCTCTGCTCTCTCTCCCTCTCTGCCCAAGCGGAGCTCGTCGCCGCCGCTCGCCATAGACACAGCCACCGCCTCCCCCTCGCCTCTCCGACGTGCCCACGAGCTTCGCCTCGACGCCCTCGCTCTCTCCACCAAGTCACGCGCCCGTGGAATGCCTGAAGTGACGCCACCGTCTTCGTTTTCATCGCCGGCCGCTGGAGATCCCCCTTGTTGCTCCGCTCGCTCCAGTGCCTCCCCGAGCTCGCGAACGGCTCCGTTTGACGCGCTGTGAGGCCATTTTCCGATCCCCCTCTCCCATGGCTTGTTTTCTTCCTCTAACACCGATGCCGTCGGACCCGAGAGTTCTTCGCCTCCGGCCATGTCACCGCCGTGGCCACCGTTTCCTAGAGCTGCAACCGAGCACATAGCCGTGCTCAGTGAACCCCCAGGAGGCCGTAGCACCCCTCCTTGCCACCTGCCGAGCTCCCTAACGCCGAACCCGAGCTCAGCCGAACTCCGGCCGTCGCCGCGAGCTCGCTTCCGACGAGCTCGGTCCACCCGAGCTACCCCCGCTTGCCCCGTTAGATGCACGTGATTGCCAGCTCCCCATAGAGCCTCTCTGCCGCCCATTTGGACGCCCGTGGGCGATTTCCGAGCCGCACCGCTGTCACGGGCCTCGCCAGTGTCGAGTCACCGGTGGGTTTGACCCCGCTGACCGGGGTTTGACCCCAGTTTGACCGCCTTGGTTGACTAACGTGTGGGCCATGCCCCTGTTTAGTTTAGGTCTTAGATAAGTTAGCGCTAATTAACCTAGTTAGTTGGTTGACTCACCGACAAGTGGGCCCAGGCTCTAATTAACCTAGGTTAGTGCTAACCTAACATTAACTAACTCTGTTAGTTAGTTGCTACACCAACATGTGGGTCCCAGCCATCAGGTTTGACCTGGGTTGGCGCCTTTGACCTGCTGACGTCACCCCGACGTCATGCTGACGCAGTTAACCTTTTTCTGGATTTATTCTTATTCAAGAAATTCCAGAAAATAACTAAAACTTCTAAAATTCACAGAAATTAATCTGTAACTCCAAATGAGATAATTTATATATGAAATTTGATCACAAAAATCCAATCTATCCATCTGTACTGGTTTCATGCATGTTAGAGAAACCAAACCTTGCTGTTTAGATGAAACAAGATAATGCATTTATATGAGTTCATATTTTGGGTTTGCATTTGAATCTTTGATTCAAATGAACTCAAACCACCCTATTCAAAGCTGCATTAGCCAGAATACACTCATTTTGCCATGTCATTGCATGCATCATATTGTTGCATATTGCCATGTAATGATTGTGTTACCGGTGTGATCTTCGTGGTAGGTTCTGCCTCCAAGGGTATTCACGAGTATCTAGCTAAAGGGCAGCACCCCTCTACCACTTCGCCAGGCAAGCAAAACCCCTTTGTTCATTCCGATACAATCCCAGTCTCTTGCTCCTGCTCTCTTTTACTGCATTAGGACAACATCGATTCAAGTGTTACATGCTGCGGTAGCTGAACCCCTTTTTCTCTGCATGACCTGTTATTGCCACAGTAAATAGATGAAACCCACTAGCATGAGTAGGAGTTGTTTGAGCCTTGATGTGCCTACCCATTCATGCTTGTTTGTCATGTCTGATACTGCTTAGAGTTGTGTCAGGTCTGATTCGTCGGGAATGAATTGGAATGGTGATGAACATGTCCTACTGTGTGTGAGCTAAGTGTGTGAACATGATTTCGTAAAGGTAGTGGTGAGAGGCCATGTAGGAGTACATGGTGGGTTGTCTCATTGAAACCTCCCTTGGGAACTGAGTTCTGTGTTTGTGATCCATGAACAGCTACTACCACGCGATGGGCCTGAAACCAATGGACCCTCTCGACTTATTAATCGCCTTGATCTCTGTCCAGGAGTTGCAACTAGTTTCCGGTGTTTGTAGGATATGTGTTGGAGGCCGTGCATAGCGCTGACCCTAGGTGTGGGCTATGATGCGGTAGATACACCGTGGCCCAGTGTACCGGGCGCCCGTTTGGTGTCTCGGGAACCCTGCACACATCGTTTGGGGCTGTGAGCGAAACCCCATCCGAATCTCCTCGCGTATGGAACCCGAATAGGCGATAAACCTAGACTAGATACTTGTGTGGTTAGTCAGGTCGTGGTCAACTCCCTAGCCAGGCTTCCGCTTCAAGGTTGCCGAGATACACGACGTGTACATGGTGGTAAGTGGCGAGAGTGTGTGTGAAGAAGTACACCCCTGCAGGGTTATAAATGATCTATTCGAATAGCCGTGTCCACAGTAAAGGACTTCTGGATTGCCTGTAAAGTTCATAGACAAGTGAAAGTGGATACTCTAAAATGCGCAAGATAAGTGTGAGTGCTATGAATGGCGTTCTCGTAGGGAGACAGGAGCAGGTCCATAGTGGTGTATTGATATGGTGAATATGTGGACTCGTGTGCGCCACCTCAAAAGAGTTGCTTGCAGTCATAGTTCAGGATAGCCACCGAGTCAAAGCTGGCTTGCTGCAGTTAAACCCCACCATCCCTTTGTTGATAATGATGCATATGTAGTTAGTTCTGATGTAAGTCTTGCTGGGTACATTGTACTCACGTTTGCTTAATTTATGTTTTTGCAAAGAGACTTCAGTCTCTCTAGTAGTTCCGTGTGGAATTTGACATTTAGCTTGATACCTTAGATACGATCTTGTGCCCTCGGTAGGATCTGGTAGATAGTCAGGCTTCTCAGCCTTTTTCATTTGTAGATGTCTGTACTCAGACAAGTTAAGCTTCCGCTTGTGCTTGTTCCTTGTATGCTCTGTATGTTGGGTCATCAGACCCATGTTTGTAATATCTAGCTCTTTGGAGCCTAATGAATAAATACTTTGAGTTGTAGAGTCATGTTGTGATGCCATGTTATATTTGCACATATCGAGCATAATGTGTGTATGTTCTTGAAATGCTTGGTATGTGTGGGATCCGAAAACCTAGTTGTCTATCCTTGGTAGCCTCTCTTATGGGGAAATGTAGTCTAGTGCTTCCACTGAGCCATGGTAGTCTGCTACAACCCAGTTTACCGGAGTCATGTTAGCCCAGTTGCTACTGCTCCGAAACACTTAGACTGGCCGGCATGTGTCCTTCTTCGGTCTTGTGTCTGTCCCTCCGGGGAAATGTCACGCGGTGTCTTTCGGAGTCCTGCTAGCCTGCTACAGCCCGGATTCCCGGAGTCCTGCTAGCCCAGTTGCTACAGCCCGAATTCACTCGCTGATGACCGACACGTTCGTTGCTGGGTCATGTATGCCTGTCCCTGTAAGTTAGTGCCACTTTGGGTTGACGACTAGTAATGTCGGCCCGGGTTCTCTGTCATATGGATACTAGCGACACTATCATATACGTGAGCCAAAAGGCTGAAACGGTCCCAGGCCAGGTAAGGTGGCACCCGTGGGAATACCGTGCGTGAGGCCGCAAAGTGATATGATGTGTTACATGCTAGATCGGTGTGGCTTAGAATCGGGGTCCTGACAGATAAACACAGGAGCCGGGAAACCCTTGACCCAAGACATAATTCAGAGCTGATGCATATAAGGCCAAAGTCGCGACACCGAAGTACACTATAGAGCTGTTCGGACTTGTCGGCAACTCGCTTGTTCCCATATCGAGCCCCTGGCAAGTTATGCCGAGGTGTATGTTTGAAACAACTGTAGGGGCAAAACACGGTCCTTTAGAAAAGAATGGATTATTTTTACTAGGATCTGAGTGGTGTGTCAATCATGTATATAGATAACAAAGCCGCAACCTCGGCTATTTAATATGCCAGGGGTCGAAGGCGGAGGAAAAAGGCACTTTACAGGCTTGAAATAGAGAGTACGGTCTACAAAAAGTAATTTTGGACCTCCTATCGCACGTCTGCACCGCCTGTCCTCGGTGAAGGGATTCCTTGATGGGAGTAGCCCCTTAGGTGAGTGTGCGGATCCGAACTCCTATGGAGTTAGTTATATGTTTGTCCTTTGCGTCACCTGTTTTTAAATGAAAGAAAAAGGAAAGTAGATAAAAAAGTTACCGGAATGCTTGCTGGCTTGTCCGTATTGTGCTTCCACCAATGCCCATGGTATCTTGAGTGCGTAGTGATGTATGCACGGTACAAATTTTGCAGGTATATGAAGTGGGCGGCAGAAGCCGAACTGCTATTTCCGCTCCGTGATTGATCGATCCTCGGGGGGAAATTGCTTCTGACCCCCGGTATTTGGTTGGTGAACCCATCCGTCGTCCCTATCGCCTGGCGGCCCCCTCCCCTTGTGTTAGGCATTGAGCTTGTGGCCTGTTTGAAGACCCAACAGCTTCTGTTGGTATGATTAGCTGGTTTATCGAGGTGTCCGTGAATCTGGCAGGGTCGGTCCAATATCCTGTCTAGGTTGGATGGTCCATCTCGGTTCGCCTTGAATTGTTTTTTCCGTCGACTGAGTTTGGGATTGTTGAATCCGGTGTTGACCACTGTGTCGCATGATCTGTCATTATCACTGCGACTGTTGTGTTTACTTCGCCGTGGCTTTCCATTGCCGTATCGGATTTCGGAGGTGCCCAAGTCACTGGCGCTGTTGCTTCTATGAGCAAGCCAGCTGTCTTCTCCCGCGCAAAAGCGAGTCATTAGAGAGGTAAGGGCTGTCATGGATCTAGGTCCTTCTTGACTGAGGTGGCATGTGAGCCATTCATCCCGGACGCTGTGTTTGAAGTCCGCAAGGGCTTCCGCATCTGGACAGTCGATGATTTGGTTCTTTTTAACTAAGAACCTAGTCGAGAGCTTCCTGGCTGACTCTTCGGGCTGCGGGACAATGTGACTCAAGTCATCGGCGTCCGGTGGCCGGACATATGTTCCTTGGAAGTTGTCGCGAAAGGCGTCTTCCAAATCTTCCCAGCTGCCAATAGAATTTTCTGGAAGACTGTTTAACCAGTGCTGAGCTGTTCCTTTGAGTTTTAGTGGTAGGTATTTGATGGCCTGAAGGTCATCGCTGCGGGCCATGTGGATATGGAGGAGGAAGTCCTCGATCCATACCGCGGGATCTGTTGTTCCGTCGTATGATTCGATATTCATGGGTTTGAACCCGTCTGGGAATTCATGCTCCATTACTTCGTCTGTGAAGCAAAGCAGGTGTGCGGCGCCTCTATGATGCGCCACACTGCGACGTACCTCCGATGGAGTCCGTTTATGGTTTTCGGCCCGGGCATGGCCAGGTTTGTCGCATCCGAATAGGTAGCGGTCGCCGCGTGTCGAGGCACGTCCTCGTGATCCGTAGATCGATCTGGTATGCCCCGCTCTATTGTTCCGGTTCTGTCGGAGGTCATATTTGTGACCGAGAGCTGTTTTATCTTTGCCATTATAATGAGGCGGGGCGGGCTGGTGTTCGGGTTGAGTTCCCGCTTTATCCCGGCCACATGGTATTCTGTCAGCTCCATTGCGTGATGATGGTATGAGCTCCAACGCCTCATCGTCGAACTAAGGTAGTAATCTACGCTTTGGGTAACTTTTGGCTGGGCGCTTAGGGCCATATTCTTCGGCTGCTAGGACATCAGTCCATCTATCATTTAGCAGATCTTGATCAACTTGAAGTTGCAGCTGCTTCTTTTTCAGGCTTCTTGCAGTGGCTATTAGCTGGCGCTTGAAGCGCTCCTGCTCGAGAGGTTCCTTAGGCACGATGAAATCCTCGTCGCCGAGGCTCTCCTCATCCTTGGAGAGCGGAAGATAATTACTATCCTCCGAGTCTTCGTGTATGGCCTGTTCATCAGGGCTATCGTGCTCGTCTTCCCATTCATTCTGTTCAGATGTTGCCCTAATAGGGTCTTCATTGTCTTCGGCATTGTCTGGAGCATTATTTTCTCCGGTGCCGGTATTGTTGTCTTTTGCATGACGCAACTTAGAGCGGCAGCGCTGACGCCGGTGTCTAGGCCGTGTCCCAGGAGGTTTATCCTCAATAGGATCTTCTTTGTCATCGTCGTCCACACCGTCGATGTCTTCGGAGCCGTAATCAAGCATGTCAGTTAAGTCGTCGACAATGGCTATGAAGTGGGTGGCGGGTGGGGAGAGAAATTCTCCATCGTCAGCCCCTAGTTTGAACCGGATATAGTTCGGTTGCGGGTCCTTTGCTAAGGACAGGTTTTTAATGAGTTTAGCATGTCGCCCAAAGGTGAGTGCTGGGAGATGTCTGCGGCGCTGAATTCGAATATCGATAAACGATCCAGTTCAGTGCCCGCGGGCTTGCATGGTTCAGAACTTATGACCGGAAACAAGTCTGGAGTCCCGGTGGCACATGTATCGTGTGAGATCAAGTCTATGTGCGGTTCCAATGCCGGGGAATCTATGGCCTTCGTGGCGATGTTGAGCTTCCCGTCCTTGGATGGCGCAGTCTGCTCCGGATCTAAGGCCAGAGCGGTTACAGGAGCTATCTCCTGGGTGTGGTCCGATGACAGATTTAGGTCATGTCCCTCGGGGTGACCAGCAGTGGTAGCCGCGTTCTCAAATCTGGCAAAGATCAAGTCTCCACGGATGTCCGCGACGTAGTTCAAGCTCCCAAATCTGACCTGATGGCCAGGGGCGTAGCCTTCGATCTGCTCCAGATGGTCGAGCAAGTTGGCCCGCAGTGTGAACCCGCCGAACACGAAGATCTGTCTGGGGAAGAAAGCTCCCCCTAGGACAACATCGTTGTAGATCATTGAAGGAGCCATCGAACCTCTTGATGATGGCACAACGGAACTCTCAATGAAAGCACCAATGTCGGTGTCAAAACCCGCGGATCTCGGGTAGGGGGCCCTGAACTGTGCGTCTGAGGTCGATGGTAACAGGATACAAGGGACACGATGTTTACCCACGTTCGGGCCCTCTCTATGGAGGTAATACCCTACGTCCTGCTTGATTGATATTGATGAATATGAGTATTGCAAGAGTTGATCTACCTCAAGATCGTAATGGCTAAACCCTAGAGGTCTAGCTTGTATGTCTATGATCATGAATCTCTCCCTCTCCGGACTAAGTCCTCCGGTTTATATAGGCACCGGGAGGATCTAGGGTTACACAAGGTCGGTTACAAAGAAAGGAATCTACATATTCGGTAGCCAACTTGCCTTCCATGCCAAGGAGAGTCCCATCCGGACACGGGTGCAGTCTTCGGTCTTCGTATCTTCACAGCCCATCAGTCCGGCCCAAGGTTAACAGGCCGAACCCCCGAGGACCCATTAGTCCAGGACTCCCTCACCCGCGCCGCTGGATGGTCAGGGGAGATCCTCCGAGATGACACCTTGAAGTCGTCCGCCCTTAGGGGCGATGAGCTTGTGGAGGCGTCTCGCTTTCCATCATCTCCGGAGGCAAGTCCCCAATGAGGAGGACTGTTGAGGTAGATAGCGGTCCGGACTACAAACTTATGGTTTAAATGTCACCCTTGCAAATCAAAAAGAACAGGATATGTCTAGAACATCCTTGTTCACTTACGATTTGGCAAAGGGCTTGTCCCTAGAGAGGAGCTTTGTGTCAACATCGGCTTCCGAACCCGAACCATCTGATAGGGATATCTTCCCTCTCTTGGGTGCCTCCACCTCCAAGTCTTTGGAGGCAGTCCTTTTCTTCCCATGGGGGGGAGGGATATCCCCTTCTTCTTCTTCTTCTTCTTCTTCTTCTTCTTCTTCTTCTTCTTCTTCTTCTTCTTCTTCTTCTTCTTCTTCTTCTTCCCCTTTGTCTTCATCTTCAGAAGAGGGAGCTTCAGTCTCCCCGGACGTAGCGTCCAGTATACCTTTAGAGTGGAGGCCACCTTCAGCCCTCTTGTTCTTCTTCTTGTCCTCCCTCGCCGACATTTGATACGGTGCCGGGGCCACCATCCTCATTAACACATGACTAGCTGAGTCTTCGGGAAGTGGAGCCAAACACCTAATTCGTTCTGCCTTCTTTATCCAGCCCTGGTCGAAGATAGGTTTCTCAGTACATCGCTATGGGATAATCAACCGAGTTGCGTTCAGAAGTTGGGTGCTTACCGAGGTATCCGTATGGTTGCAGTCGAGGCTGATGTCCTCGGATGTGTTCGGCCACTGCTTTCGGGTCTTGAAGAATAGTTTCCACATCCCTCTGTGCATTGTGTCGAAGAATTGCTGAAGGGTCCGTGGTCCTTCCGGATTGAACTCCCACATGCTGAGAGGCCGTCACTGGGAGTATCCGGTGGACTAGCATCACCTGGATCACGTTAATGAGGCCGGTGTCCTTTTCGAGGATGCTCCGGATACGACTTTGCAGCGTCTACACTTCATCAGTTGATCCCCAGTCAAGCCCCTTATTAATCCACGACGAGAGTCGCAATGGAGGGCCAGATCGGAATGCAGGCGTGGCTGCCCATTTGGTACCGCGGGGTTCGGTGATATAGAGCCACTCCCGCTGCCATAAGTTGGAGGTTTCCGTGAAGGTGCCTTTTGGCCAGATAGTATTTGCGAGCTTGCTCATCATAGCACCACCACACTCCGCCTGCTCCCCGTCGACTATTTTCGGCTTCACATTGAAGGTCTTGAGCCATAGGCTGAAGTGTGGGGGGATGCGGAGAAAAGCTTCACACATAACGATAAATGCCAAAATGTGGAGAAAGGAGTCCGGAGCTAGATCGTGAAAATCTAGCCCACAATAGAACATAAGGCCACGAACGAAGGGGTGGAGAGCGAACCCTAGCCTATGGAGGAAGTGAGAGATGAATACAACCCTCTCGTCGGATTTAGGTGTGGGGATAACCTGCCCCTTGGTAGGGAGCCTGTGGGAGATTTCCGCAGTCAGGTACCTAGCCTCCCGGAGCTTCACGATATCTTCCTCGGTGATAAAGGAGGCCGTCCACCTGCCTTGGGAGCTGGATCCAGACATGACTAGAAGGCTTGGTAGCAATGAAAGAAATCGAGACCTGGGCGCTGGAGCTTGAGGCTGTAAGGGCTGAGGAAGAGGTAGGCGTGGGGGAGAAAGACAGGTCTGTACCCCTTTATAAAGGCGATGAATATCGAACGCTCCTTTTGGGCCTTAAAGCTCGCCTATTCCCAAGGGATCGTGCAAATGACACGGTTGGATTACCCACACCCATATTGATAAGAATCCCGTGATAAGGGGTCATGATCTCTGCTTTGACAAGATGTGCCAATAAAGACCGCGTCTCGTAACGTGGAGCGAGAGGCTGAAAGACGGTTCGAAATAAAAACCAGGCAAAGGACGTAACGTCTGCCCACGAAAGCCGTCAGTAGATGGGACTTGTTAAATATTATACCCTGTTGTGGTTGTCTGTGGTGTCTGTTTCGCAGAACCGGACACGCTTTCTGTGTTCGAGGACTACTTTGAAGTATTCGGAGGAGGAACCCGCCTTGCAATGCCAAAGACAATCTGCGCGCCGGACACATCGTCATTGAAGCCTGGTTCAGGGGCTACTGAGGGAGTCCTGGATTAAGGGGTCCTCGGGCGTCTGGGCAATGTGACGTGGGCCGGACTAATGGGCCATGAATATACAAGACAGAAGACTTCCTCCCGTGTCCGGATGGGACTCTCCTTTACGTGGAAGGGAAGCTTGGTGTCCGGATATGAAGATTCCTTCCTCTGTAAACCGATTCTGTACAACCCTAGGTCCCTCCGGTGTCTATATAAACTGGAGGGCTTAGTCCGTAGAGGCAATCATAATCATACAGACTATACATTTAGGGTTTAGCCATTACGATCTCGAGGTAGATCAACTCTTGTAAACCCCATATTCATCCAAGATAATCAAGCAGGAAGTAGGGTATTACCTCCATCAAGAGGGCCCGAACCTGGGTAAACATCGTGTCCCTGTCTCCTGTTACCTTCGATCCTCAGACGCACAGTTCGGGACCCCCTACCCAAGATCTACCGGTTTTGACACCGACACCCGCGGCTGCGCACAGGAAGGTACCGGATGTCTGGTCAGTGTCGGACGTCCGATGGCTCGTGAGGTACCGAACGTCCGGTGCGGGTCGGCCGCCCACTGATTCTTCTCGGGTGTAGCGGCACCGGATTTCCGGAGGTTGTCGGACGTCCGGGCGCTGGGACTTGTCGGACATCCTGTGGGCGTCGGTCGTCCGACCGCTATAGCACGCGTTAGCTGTAGTTCTTCTGGCCATCTGGGATGCGTCAGGTACCGGATGTCCGGTGGCTATAGCTTGTAGCAGCTCCATTTCTTCCGTCTTCTCTTCCATGCTTCCCTCGCGGATGGTGCAGGTGTTCCTTAGCGCTTGCACTCCTTGTCGTCATCCGTGAAGCTCCGGTAATACCTATGAATGGACATGAGAGGAATGTCAAGTACTCCCTCTGTCCCATAATGTAAGACGTTTTTTGACACTACACTAGTGCCAAAAAATGTCTTACATTATGGGACAGAGGGAGTAGTATACCATCCTCGAAGGGGTCAAGTGAACATGTGTAAAGGAGAAGATTCACCTTTATGTGTGTGAAGTAGATGTCACATGTGTCACTTGCCAAACGGACTCTTGACATGGTGATGTCCGTAGGATGCTCCGCATCAGAACCCCTCCATGATGGTGTCTAGATTGGATCTGGTGGTTCTGTACTCTGCGGCAGCTGGAATTGATTTTTGTTGACTCTACTAGGGTTTCTGGAATATTGGGGTATTTATAGAGCAAAGAGGCGGTCCGGGGGCACCCGAGGTGGGCACAACCCACAAGGGCGCGCCTAGGCCTCCAGGCACGCCCTGGTGGGTTGTGCTCCCCTCGGAGCACCCCCCAGGCGCTTCTCCGGCCCATTGGATGTCTTCTGGTCCAAAAAAATCCACAAAAAGTTTCGCTGCGTTTGGACTCCATTTGATATTGATTACCTGCGATGTAAAAAACATGCAAAAACCAGCAACTGGCACTTGGCACTATATCAATAGGTTAGTACCAGAAAATGATATAAAATGACTATAAAATGATTATAAAACATCCAAGAATGATAATATAACAACATGGAACAATAAAAAATTTATAGATACGTTGGAGACATATCAGTTACTAGCATGGGAATTATCAATTAAAACAAAAGGAGGGCACGTGGCTATCTCCTTGGTTAGCTTCACTTGGAGTTGATCATGAGACTGCTTGAGAGAAGCATGAGCACTCTTTCATGGCCTTGTGATCCTTGTCAAGTATGTCAAACTCTTCCTTGAGTCTATCACTAGCAAAAGGGCCCGTGCGTTGCAACGGGAGAAAAGAATACCACACGCTCTTCATTTACAAAAATGTCTATAATCTGAGTATTTGTAGTTACGGCCCAAACAAAGATGGTCTTTTCCTACAAAAGTAAAACTTCAAGATTCCACATGTCTTCTATTTAAACATGGCTTACATGTAGATTTAATACGTATAAAGAAACAGGCAAGTGATCTTCAATTTCGTCTCAAATCCTGATTTTGCTGAGATGTTCATCCACAACCCAGATCAGTACCGATATGAAAGAAAGACGAATAATGAACTGTTGATTAACATTGCACCATAGATAATATTTTTAATGGTTAACAAGTAAAATGACATCATATCCAGATTCTATATATTTTTCTAATAAAATTCCGTATATAACATGTTAAATTTGTTGTTACGGTTTAGAAGATATGAGTATTTTTTCAAAAAATTAATATGTACTGCGGGTTTAATGTCAAAAACATCAGGGAGTTTTCTATGAAATAGCATGACGGACCAAGAATACCTATTTCTTTTATTAGTAGGTATAGATGGCCAACCCCAAGTGCAACCTTCTCGGATTTAAGCACACGAGTAAGAACAAGAGCATGATCATGATCATTCCGTAATTTAGCAAGATCAACGTTGTGTGACTCCTCAAGAGCCAAACGAAGACCTCGCTCTTCCTCAAGAGCAATGGAAAGATCTGCTATCTCATCGGCATAGTCAGGGCTATGCCCTCCATCTTAGAGATGGTATCCTCATGAGACTCAATGATATCATTGGCCTCACCAAGTTGTTCCAAGAGAGCAACAAAATGCTTCTTGGTCTCACCTTTGATCTTACCCAAGAACTTGTCAAACTCATTCTCATCCACTTTTACCTCCTCATGTTCATCCACACAATCCAAGAAAGAAGGATTAGTTGTGATGGACGTTACCTTGTTAATGCCTTTAGCCACGAGGCACTTGAGGATGAGGTTCTCGTCGATGGCGTTGAAGAGTGACACTTTGGTCGGGGGAGGTGGCAATGGCCAAGGAGGCCGTTGATACGTCTCCAACGTATCTATAATTTTTTATTGTTGCATGCCATTATATTATCTGTTTTGGATGTTTTATATGCATTAATATGCTATTTTATATTATTTCTGGGACTAACCTATTAACCTAGTGCCCAGTGCCAGTTTCTGTTTTCTCCTTGTTTTTGACTTCTATAGAAAAGGAATATCAAACGGAGTCCAAACAGAATAAAACTTTACGATGATTTTTCTTGGACGAGGAGAAACTTACGAGATTTGGAGAGGAGGCTAGAAGACATACGAGGCGGCCACAAGCCGTAGGGGCGTGCCCCAGGGGGACCCAGGGCTTGTGAGCCCCTCGTAACCCTTTCGACCCTAACTCCAGCACTATAAATCCTCAAATGTTCCCCCTATGCCAGAGGGCACACCAAAAATACTTTTCCACCACCGCAAGCTTTTGTTCCTGTGAGATCCCATCTTGGGGCCTTTTCCAACACTCCGCCGGAGGGGGATTCGATCACGGAGGGCCTCTACACCAACCTTGTTTCCCTTCCATGAAGCGTGAGTAATTTACTGAGGACCTAAGGGTCCATAGCTCGTAGCTAGATGGCTTGTTCTCTCTCTTTGATCTTCAATACAATGTTCTCCTCGATGTTGTTGGAGATCTATTCGATGTAATCTTCTTTTGCAGTGCATTTGTTGAGATCTGATGAATTGTGGATTTATGATCAGATTATCTATGAATATTATTTGAGTCTTCTCTAAACTCTTTTATGCATGATTGAGATAGCTTAGTAATTTTCTTCGATCTATCAATTTGGTTTGGCCAACTAGATTGGTTTTTCTTGCAATGGGAGAAGTGCTTTGTGATGGGTTCAATCTTGCGGTGTCCTCTCTGATGTCTACTCGTGTTGGGCCTCCAAGCGCAGAGTTCTGTAGGATAGTAGGAAATTTCCCTCAAGTGGATGACCTAAGGTTTATCAATCCGTGGGAGGCATAGGATGAATATGGTCTCTCTCAAACAACCCTGCAACCAAATAATAAAAATTCTCTTGTGTCCCGAACACACCATGTACAATGGTAAATTGTATAGGTGCACTAGGTCGGCAAAGAGATGGTGATACAAGGGTAATATGGATAGTAGATATTGATTTTTGTAATAGGAACAATAAAATACAGCAAGGTAGCAGATAACAAAAGTGAGCACAAATAGCATTGCAATGCTTGAAAACTAGGCCCAGGGTCTGTACTTTCACTAGTGCAATCTCTCAACATGCTAATATGATCGGATCATATAACCATCCCTCAACATGTGATGAAGAATCACTCAAAAGTTCTTACATAGCGGAGAACATAGAAGAAATTGTTTGTAGGGTACGAAACCACCTCAAAGCTATTCTTTTCGATCAATATATCCTAGAGTTCGTACTAAAATAACACCAAGTTATCATTTCTGATCGATCTATCCAAGAGTTCATACTAAAATAACACCATATGATACATATCAACCAACTCTAATGTCACCTATATACTCCAATGTCACAGCGAGTATCCGTGAGTTGATTATACGATATGCATCAAACAAATTCAGATTCATAATACTCAATCCAACACAAAGAACCTCAAAGAGTGCGCCAAGATTTATACCGGAGAAACAAGGACGAGAACATGCATCAACCCCTATGCATAGATTACCCCAATGTCACCTCGAGAATCCGCGAGTTGAGTGCCAAAACATATATCAAGTGAATCAATATGATACGCCATTGTCACCACGGGTATTCATATGAAAGACATATATCAAGTGCTCTCAAATCCATAAAAGTATTCAATCTGATAAAATGAAATCTCAAAGGGAAAACTCAATTCATCACAACAAGATAGAGAGAGGGTGATGTCTACTACACAACTTGTTATTGTAGACTCGTGTTGGGCCTCCAAGCGCAGAGTTTTGTAGGACAGTAGCAATTTTCCCTCAAATGGATGACCTAAGGTTTATCAATCCATGGGAGACATAGGATGAAGATGGTCTCTCTCAAACAACCCTGCAACCAAATAACAACAAGTCTCTTGTGTCCCCAACACACCAAATACAATAGTAAATTGTATAGGTGCACTAGTTCGGTGAAGAGATGGTGAAACAAGTGTAGTAATGATAGTAGATATTGATTTTTGTAATAAGAACAATACAAAACAGCAAGGTAGCAAGTAAAAAAAGTGACCACAAACGGTATTGCAATGCTTGAAAATCAGGCCAAGGGTCTCTTTCATTGTTTCAACCTTAACATGTGAATTGGTTGCTAGTTTAACATTAGAAGTTTTATAAGAAAGAATTATTGTTATGACGCTAGGAAAAGTGATTGAAATTTTCATTGATCAAACTTGTGTACTTTGCTAGCATTCACACTTCATAAATTATTTATTTTATCATTTACCTACTCGAGGACGAGTAGGAATTAAGCTTGGGGATGCTGATACGTCTCCAATGTATCTATAATTTATGAAGTATTCATGTTGTTATATTATCATTCTTGGATGTTTTACAATCATTTTATAGAAACTTTATATCATTTTTTGGGACTAACCTATTGACCCAGTGCCCAACGCCAGTTGCTGTATTTTGCTTGTCTTTTACATCACAGGAAATCAATATCAAACAGAGTCCAAACACCGCGAAACTTTTTGTGGATTTTTTATGGACCAGAATACATCCAATGGGCCAGAGCAGCACCTAGGGGGTGCCCCGAGGGGGGGCACAACCCACTAGGGGCGCCTGGGGGCCCAGGCGCGCCCAGGTGGGTTGTGCCCACCTTGGTGGCCTCCCGCACCCCCTCTTTGCCATATAAAATCCCAAATATTCTAAAAATTCTCGTGGTTAACCTCTGTAGCCACGAAAAACCAATCTAGACCCCGTTCCGGCACCCTGCCAGAGGGGGAAATCATCACTGGTGGCCATCTTCATCATCCCGGCGGCCACCACGATGAGGAGGGAGTAGTCCACCCTCGGGGCTGAGGGTTTGTACCAGTAGCTATGTGTTTAATCTCTCTCTCTCTCTCTCTCGTGTTCTTGATATGTCAGGATCTTGATGTATCACGGGATTTGTTAATATAGTCAGATCATATGGTGTTTTCCCCTCTCTATCTTGTTGTGATGAATTGAATTTTTCCCTTTGAGATTTCGTTGTTATCGGAAAGAATACTTCTATGGATTTGAGAGCACTTGATATATGTCTTGCATATGAATACTCATGGTGACAATGGGGTATCATATTGATTCACTTGATATGTGTTTTGGCACTCAACTCACGGATTCCCGCGGCGACATTGAGGTAATCTATGCGTAGGGGTTGATGCACGTTCTCGTCTTTTGTTTCTCCGGTAGAAATTTTGGGGCACTCTTTGAAGTTCTTTGCGTTGGATTGAGTATTGTGAATCTGAAATTATTGTTGGGGAATGCAGTATTTCAAAATTTTCCTATGATCACGCAAGATCTATCTAGGAGATGCATAGCAACAAGAGGGGAGAGTTTGTCTACGTACTCTCGTAGACCGAAAGCGGAAGCTTTTAGTAACGCGGTTGATGTAGTCGAACGTCTTCGTGATCCAACTGATCAAGTACTGAACGCACAACACCTCCGCGATCTGCACACGTTCAGCTCGGGGATGTCCGTCGAACTCTTGATCCAGTTGAGACCGAGGGAGAGTTTCGTCAGCACGATGGCATGGTGATGGTGATGATGAAGTTACCGACGCAGGGCTTCGCCTAAGCACTATGACAATATGACCGAGGTGTAAAACTATGGAGGGGGCACCGCACACGGCTAAAGATCAACTTGTGTGTCTATGGGGTGCCCCTCCCCCGTATATAAAGGAGGGGAGGAGGAGGCCGGCCGGCCCTAGGGGGCGCGCCCAAGGGGGGAGTCCTACTCCAAGTAGGAATCGGCTCTCCCCTTTCCTAGTCCATGTAGGAGAAGAAGGCAGGAGAGGGAGAGGGAGAGGGAAAGAGGGGCCGCGCCCCTCTCCCCTAGTCCTATTCAGACTCCCCTGGGGGGCACCTCTTGGGCGCTGCCCTCTCTCTCCCCTAAGGCCCACTAAGGCCCATTATTTCCTCGGGGGGTTCCAGTATGTAGAGATGACCGAGACATATCTCCGGTCAATAACCAATAGCAGAACCTGGATGCTCATATTGGTTCCTACATAATCTATGAAGATCTATATCCGTCAAACCACATAACAACATACGTTGTTCCCTTTGTCATTCTTATGTTACTTGCCCGAGATTCGATCGTCAGTATCATCATACCTAGTTCGATCTCGTTACCGGAAAGTCTCTTTACTCGTTCGGTAATGCAGCATCCCGCAACTAACTCATTAGTCACTTTGCTTGCAAGGCTTATAGTGATGTGCATTACCTAGAGGGCCCAGAGATACCTCCCCGATACACGAAGTGGCAAATCCTAATCTCGATCTATGCCAACTCAACAAACACCATCGGCGACACCTGTAGAGCATCTTTGTAATCACGCAGTTATGTTGTGACGTTTGATAGCACACAAGATGTTCCTCAAGTATTCGGGAGTTGCATAATCTCATAGTCAGAGGAACATGTATAAGTCATGATGAAAGCAATAGCAATAAAAACTAAACGATCATTAATGCTAAGCTAATGGATGGGTCTTGTCCATCACATCATTCTCTATGATGTGATCTTGTTCATCAAATGACAACACATGTCTATGGTTAGGAAACTTAACCATCTTTGAGTAACGAGCTAGTCAAGTAGAGGCATACTAGGGACATTCTGTTTTGTCTATGTATCCACACATTTACTAAATTTCCGGTTAATACAATTCTAGCATGAATAATAAACATTTAGCATGATATAAGGAAATATAAATAACAACTTTATTATTGCCTCTAGGGCATATTTCCTTCAGTCTCCCACTTGCACTAGAGTCAATAATCTAGTTCACATCATCATGTGATGTAACACCAATAGTTCACATCTTTATGTGATTAGTTCACATCTCCATGTGACTAATACCCAAAGGGTTTACTAGAGTCAATAATCTAGTTCACATCTCTATGTGATTAACACCCAAAGAGTGATCATGTTTTGCTTGTGAGAGAAGTTTAGTCAACGGGTCAGCCACATTCAGAGCTGTATGTATTTGCAAATTTTCTATGTATACAATGCTCTGCATAGAGCTACTCTAGCTAATCGCTCCTACTTTCAATATGTATCCAGATTGAGACTTAGAGTCCTCCGGATCAGTGTCAAAGCTTGCATCGACGTAACTCTTTATGACGAACTTTTTGTCACCTCCATATCTGAGAAATATTTCCTTAGTCCTCTAAGGATAATTTTGACCGATGTCCAGTGATCTACTCCTAGATCACCATTGTACTCCCTTGCCAAAATCATGCTAAGGTATACAATAGGTCTGGTACACAGCCAATCATACTTTATAGAACCTATGACTGAGGCATAGGGAATGACTTTTCGTTCTCTTTATTTTTTCTCCCATGGTCGGGTTTTGAGTCTTTACTCAACTTCACACCTTAAAACTCAGGCAAGAACTCCTTCTTTGACTGATCCATTTTGAACTTCTTCAAAATCTTCTCAAGGTATGTACTCATTGAAAGTCTTATCAAGTGTCTTGATCTATCTTTATAGATCTTGATGCCTAATATGTAAGTAGCTTCACAGAGGTATTTCTTTGAAAAAATCCTTTCAAACACTCCTTTATGCTTTCCAGAAAATTGAACATCATTTCTGATCAACAGTATGTCATTCACATATATTTATCAGAAAGGTTGTAGTGCTCCCACTCACTTTCTTGTAAATAAAAGCTTCACCAAAAGTCTATATAAAACCATATGATTTGATCACTTTATCAAATCGTATATTCCAACTCCTAGATGCTTGCACCAGTCCATTGATGGATCGCTAGAGCTTGCACACTTTGTTAGCACCTTTAGGATTGACAAAACCTTCTTGTTGCATCATATACAACTCTTCTTTAAGAAATCCATTTAAGGAATGCAATTTTGACATCCATTTGCCAGATTTCATAAAATGTGGCAATTGCTAACATGATTCGGACAGACTTAAGCATCGCTACGAGTGATAAAATCTTATCGTATTCAACACCTTGAACTTGTCAAAAACCTTTTTGCGACAATTCGAGCTTTGTAGACAGTAATATTACCGTCAGCGTCAGTCTTCTTCTTGAAGATCCATTTATTCTCTATGGCTTGCCGAACATCGGGCAAGTCAACCAAAGTCCACACTTTGTTCTCATACATGGATCCCATCTCAGATTTCATGGCCTCAAGCCATTTTGCAGAATCTGGGCTCATCATCGCTTCCTCATAGTTCGCAGGTTCGTCATGGTCTAGTAACATGACTTACAGAACAGGATTACCATACCACTCTGGTGCGGACCATACTATGGTAGACCTACGAGGTTCGGTAGTAACTTGATCTGAAGTTTCATGATCATCATCATTAGCTTCATCACTAATTGGTGTAGGAATAACTGGAACTCATTTCTATGATGAACTACTTTCCAATTTGGGAGAAGGTACAATTACCTCATCAAGTTCTACATTCCTCCCACTCACTTCTTTCAAGAGAAACTCCTTCTTTAGAAAGGATCCGTTCATAGCAATGAAGATCTTGCCTTCGGATCTGTAATAGAAGGTGTACCCAACAGTTTCTTTTGGGTATCCTATGAAGACGCACATTTCCGATTTGGGTTCGAGATTATCAAGCTGAAACCTTTTTCACATAAGCATCGCAACCCCAAACTTTTAAGAAATGACATCTTTGGTTTCTTGCTTAAACCATAGTTCATATGGTGTCGTCTCAACGGATTTAGATGGTGCCCTATTTAACGTGAATGCAGTTGTCTCTAATGCATAACCCTCAAAACGATAGCGGTAAATCGGTAAGAGACATCATATATCGCGCCATATCTAATAAAGTATGGTTGCGACGTTCGGATACACCATTACGCTGTGGTGTTCCAGGTGGCATGAGTTGTGAAACTATTCCACATTGTTTTTAAATGAAGGCAAAACTCGTAACTCAAATATTTACCTCCACGATCAGATCATAGAAACTGTTATTTTCTTGTTACGATGATTCTCAATTTCACTCTAAATTTCTTTGAACTTTTCAAATGTTTCATACTTGTGTTTCATTAAGTAGATATACCCATATCTGCTCAAATCATCTGTGAATGTCAGAAAATAATGATACCCACCACGAGCCTGAACACTCATCGGAGTGCATACATCGGTATGTATTATTTCCAATAAGTCAGTGGCTCGCTCCATTGGTCATCTTGCCCATGAGGCATGGTTCGCAAGCATAAAATAATTCATAATCAAGTGATACCAAAAGTCCATCTGCATGGAGTTTCCTCATGCGCTTTACACCAATATGACCTAAATGGCAGTGCCACTAGTATGTTGCACTATCATTATCAACTTTGCATATTTTAGGCATCAATATTACGAATATGTGTATCACTACAATCGAGATTCAATAAATCATTCACCTTGGGTGTATGACCACAAAAAGGTTTTATTCATGTAAATAGAATAACAATTATTCTTTGACTTAAATGAATAACCGTATTGCAACAAACATGATCCAATCATATTATGCTCAATGCAAACACCAAACAACATTTATTTTAGGTTCAACACTAATCCCGAAGGTAAAGGGAGTGTGCGATGGTGACCTTATCAACCTTGGAATCACTTCCAATGCACATCGTCACCTCGCCCTCAACTAGTCTCTGTTCATTTTGTAACTCCTGTTTCAAGTTACTAATCATAGCAACTAAACTAGTATCAAATACCCAAGGGCTACTATGAACACTAGTAAAGTACACATCAATAACATGTATATCATATATACTTTTGTTCACTTTTCCATCCTTCTTATCCGCCAAGTATTTGGGGAAGTTCCGCTTCCAGTGACCATTCCCTTTATAGTACAAGCACTCAGCTTCAGGCTTGGGTCTAGCTTTTGGGCTTCTTCATGGGAGTGGCAACTTGCTTGTCATTCTTGTTGAAGTTCCCTTTCTTTCCCTTGCCCTTTTATTTGAAACTAGTGGTCTTGTCAACCATCAACACTTGATGCTTTTCTTGATTTCTACCTTCGTCGATTTCAGCATCGCGGAGAGCTCGAGAATCGTTTTCGTCATCCCTTGCATATTATAGTTCAATATGAAGTTCCAGTAACTTGGTGATGGTGACTAGAGAACTCTATCAATCACTATCTTATCTGGAAGATTAACTCCCACTTGATTCAAGCGATTGTAGTACTCAGACATTCTGAGCACATGCTTACTGGTTGAGCTATTCTCCCCCATCTTGAATGGAAAGTACTAGTCAGAGGTCTCATACCTCTGACTCAGGCATGAGTCTGAAATACCAATTTCAGCTCTTCGAACATCTTATATGCTTTGTGGTGAGCAAAATGTTTTTGAAGTCCCGGTTCTAAGCCGTAAAGCATGGCGCACTAAACTATCAAGTAGTCATCATACCGATCTTGCCAAACGTTTCATAACGTCTGCATCTGCTCCTGCAATAGGTCTGTCACCTAGCGGTGCATCAATGACACAATTCTTCTGTGCAGCAATGACGATAATCCTCAGATCACGGATCCAGTCCGCATCATTGCTACTATCATCTTTCAACTTATTTTTTTCTAAGAACATATCAAAAATAAATGGGGAGCTATAACGCGAGCTATTGATCTACAACAACATAGATATGCAAAAACTATTAGGACTAAGTTCACGATAAATTAAAGTTCAGTTAATCAAATTACTTAAGAACTCCCACTTAGATAGACATCCCTCGAGTCATCCAAATGATCACGTGATCCATATCAACTAAACCATGTCCGATCATCACGTGAGATGGAGTAGTTTTCAATGGTGAACATCACTATGTTGATCATATCTACTATATGATTCGCGCTCGACCTTTCGGTCTCAGTGTTCCGAGGCCATATCTGCATATGCTAGGCTCGTCAAGTTTAACCCGAGTATTCTACGTGTGCAAAACTGGCTTGCACCCATTGTATGTGAACGTAGAGCTTATCACACCCGATCATCACGTGGTGTCTCGGCACGACGAACTGTAGCAATAGTGCGTACTCAGGGAGAACACTTATAACTTGAAATTTAGTGAGAGATCATCTTATAATGCTACCTCCGAACTAAGCAAAATAAGATGCATAAAAAGATAAACATCGCATGCAATCAAATAAGTGATATGATATGGCCATCATCAGCTTGTGCCTTTGATCTCCATCTCCAAAGCACCGTCATGATCACCATCGTCACCGGCTTGACACCTTGATCTCCATCGAAGAATCATTGTCGTCTTGCCAACTATTGCTTCTATGACTATTGCTACCGCTTAGTGATAAAGTAAAGCAATTATATGGCGATTGCATTTCATACAATAAAGTGACAACCATATGGCTCCTGCCAGTTGCCGATAACTGTTACAAAGCATGATCATCTCATAGAACAATTTATATATCATCACGTCTTGACCATATTACATCATAGCAAGCCCTGCAAAAACAAGTTAGACGTCCTCTACTTTGCTGTTGCAAGTTTTACGTGGCTGCTACGAGCTTCTAGCAAGAACCGTTCTTACCTATGCATCAAAACCACCACGAGTTTTTGTTAAGTGTGCTATTTTAACCTTCAATAAGGACCGGGCGTAGTCACACTTGATTCAACTAAAGTTGGAGAAACAGACACCCACTAGCCACTTGTGTGCGAAGCACGACAGTAGAACCAGTCTCATGAACGTAGTCATGCAATGTCGGTCTGGGCCGCTTCATCCAACAGTACCGCCAAATCAAAGTATGACATGCTGGTAAGCAGTATGACTATTATAGCCCACAACTCTTTGTGTTATACTCGTGCATATAACATCTATGCATAGACCTGGCTCTGATGCCACTTTTGGGGAACACGGTATTTCAAAATTTTCCTACGATCAAGCAAGATCTATCAAGGAGATGCATAGAAACGATAGGGGAGAGTGTGTCTACGTACCCTCGTAGACCGAAAACGGAAGCGTTTGGTAACGCGGTTGATGTAGTCGAACGTCTTTGTGATCCAACCGATCAAGTACCGAACACACGGCACCTCTGCGATCTGCACACGTTCAGCTCGGTGACGTCCCTTGAACTCTTGATCCAGTTGAGACCGAGGGAGAGTTTCTTCAGCACGACGGCGTGGTGACGGTGACGATGAAGTTACCGGCGCAGATCTTTGCCTAAGCATTACAACACATGACCGAGGTGTAAAACCATGGAGGGGGGCACCGCACACGGCTAAAGATCAACCTTGTCGGCGTTATGGAACGGGGGTCCCCAGACTTGCCTGCCTGCGCCCATAGCGTGGCTCCACCAGCGGCCTGTACGACCCATCCTCAACAACAAACACTCAAGACCCTCGCGAGGGGCCAAGCCTCACGAGGCGAACGATGCAAGACCTCCTCAGGGGCGGCCTCACCAGGCTGGCTCGCGAGGGGCTGAGATCAAGGCACGGGATAGCTCACGAGGTTTCTATGATGCAAGCCATGATGACTGGAGCTAGGCGGGCACCAGCGCACGAAGTGTCCTCGTTTCCACTTTGGTGCTAAAGAGGCAAGCGCAGGCGAGGAGTCTTGAGGCATCAGGCAAAGGTTTCCATATCGGTGCAACAAGACCAAGACCAGCAGGACAGCAAGACAGAGGTCACCATGGAGCCCAAGGCAGCATCACCACCAGAGCCTTTGGCAGGCGAAGACCACCTTTTGTCATGATAGCTTGTACTAGTTGTCCCCCTTCAAACTGGCCATTGTGGGATCCCTTCCTGCTCAATATTTGGGAAGAGGACCAGGGCGCCTAAAAATAGGATTGGCCACCACCATAGAAGGGAAGAGAGGATCTGGATCATAGCCACTCCATCCTTAGCCCCAGACAAGTTCGCCAAGCACAAGAACACCTCTCCTCAGGAGGCTGTTTGTCGGTGTCAAAACCGGTGGATCTCGGGTAGGGGGTCCCGAACTGTGCGTCTAAGGCGGATGGTAACAGGAGGCAGGGGACACGATGTTTTACCCAGGTTCAGGCCCTCTTGATGGAGGTAAAACCCTACGTCCTGCTTGATTGTTCTTGATAATATGAGTAGTACAAGAGTAGATCTACCACGAGATCGGAGAGGTTAAACCCTAGAAGCTAGCCTATGGTATGATTGTATGTTGTCCTACAGACTAAAACCCTCCGGTTTATATAGACACCGGAGGGGGCTAGGGTTACACAGGGTCGGTTACAAAGGAGGAGATATACATATCCGTATTTCCTAGCTTGCCTTCCACGCCAAGTAGAGTCCCATCCGAACACGGGATGAAGTCTTCAATCTTGTATCGTCATAGTCCAACAGTTTGGCCAAAGGATATAATCCGGCTGTCCGGATACCCCCTAATCCAGGACTCCCTAAGTAGCCCCCAAACCAGGCTTCAATGACGATGAGTCCAGCGCGCAGTGTTGTCTTCGGCATTGCAAGGCGGGTTCTTCTCCAAATTTCGAACACTTGTTAAGCAGTGTCCGGCCCCATAAATGTTGGACCTCTTGGCTTCTACGCCCAATAAGGGCTATCTTCCACGCGTCGAATGAATACGAGGCGCCAGGGCGTTTTTACATTCGCCCCCTAGCCAGATAAATAAATTGTCTATTAAAGGGATGGGGGTTCTTAGATCCAATCCATATCATCCTCCCCCAGCGAGAATCCATCAGAGCGCGCTTCAGAAAAATCCACTCCAACATGGCCGACCTCCGCAGCTCCTCCTCCCGCCCCCGTAGCCCTAAGCCCGGTGATTGGGAGAAGTGTTCAGTCCCACACAGTCGATTAGTGGAACTGCAGACTAAGGGATTTCTCCCTCCAGCGTATATGGTTCCCGTCCGAGCCGGGCTCGCCACCTACAATGGCGGGCAGCAAGCGGAGAGCTTCCCTAGTCCCTCTATGGGGGAGCGGGTATGCCTTGTTCCTTATTTATTAAGGGGACTCGGATTTCCAATTCATCCGTTCCTCCACAGGCTCCTGGAGTTTTACGGCCTCCAACTGCATAATTTCACCCCTGCTTCCATATTACACATTGCCGGCTATGTTGCCCTCTGCGAGTTATTCCTGGGTTGCGAGGCTCATTTCGAGCTGTGGAAAAGGTTATTTTGCCTCGTCCCCCGCACACAGGAGGGGTCACTTTATCAAGTGGGCGGAGCTGAAATATGGCGCATCGGCGAAACCTGATACCTGTCCGGTACTCCGAAGAAGACATCCGAGGACTGGCCTTCGGAATGGTTTTATATGGAGGACGTCCCCCTTCCGGACCCTGTTCGGCGGGGTCTACCTGAGTTCAATAATGCTCCTCTGAAGAAACGCCGAAGCTGGCGCCCATGGAGCCCCCAGGAGGAAGACAATGGGGAAGTCCTCTACCTAATGAATCGGATTAAAGCGCTGGCTCAATCAGGATTGACAATAATCGAGTTTATGTCAATATGCATAATGCGGGGAGTACAACCACTTCAATATCGAGGGCACCCCCTATGGTGTTTTAACGGGGAAGACGATGCCACCCATTGCGGGCGCAAGGGTCCGAACAACGCTGCTGCTTTAGCAAAAATCCCGTCCGAGCTGTTCAAGGGAGAGGAAGAGGAGTTCATACACATCAAACCACGGGATGGATTCTCCATGTACAACCCTCCAAGCTGGGTGAGTTATATCTCCTTACTCCCGTTCTTCCTACATTCTTTGTTGCAGGTACTTACCTTGCCATTTCACGGCAGGAACTGCGAAAAGCCATATGGGAGGTCAACAACCCATCCCCACAACCAGAGGACCCCGACCGGGCCCTTGGTCCTGGACTCGAAGAAGATCCAGACATATTCGTGGAGCTGATCGACCGACAGTTCTATCAGTTGAGCTGTAATGACGGCATGGTGGCCATTACGGTCGACTATCCCGGACTACTCCCTGCGTTGCTCATAAGGAAAACCAAAATCCCAACTCCAAAAACTAGGATTCCCTTTTAGATACTTCACCTACCATATACATATGGTGTTTTACAGGGAAGGTATTCGGGACGCCGTGCCGAACCCGCAGCAACTCGCCAACAAGAGGCGCCGAGGCCGGGTAGGCCAAAAAGGAAGGCGGTCAGGACGGAGATGCCGACGCAGAGGTATGAAAAAAAAACCCCGCTCCGTAGTTGTCGTATTTCTCAAAATGTAATGACGTCCATGTTTCTTTAACAGAAAAAACGCTTGCCGGAATATGTCCGGTGAGGCTGCCGATCATGCTTCCACCAGTCGTGCTCCAGGACCGGACATAGAGGCGGAAGCCGACATGGGGCGGACGCCGGATACTCCCCCTACAGAGGATGCAGATAGACTATCCTCTACAAATTCAGAAGTGGAGAGCGCCATGAATCATAGGCGTCGCCGGGCCGTACTCCGTGACGCTTGCTTCTCACCAGAGGCATTTGATGCCTTCAATTCTGGAGACACG
This sequence comes from Triticum urartu, assembly GCF_003073215.2. NCBI lineage: Eukaryota > Viridiplantae > Streptophyta > Magnoliopsida > Poales > Poaceae > Triticum > Triticum urartu. The sequence continues at coordinate 470,890,705 of NC_053027.1, forward strand.
TACCTGCGTGCTGCTCAAAGTGGTCTAGCCAGAGCAACAGACCAGTATGTAAGGGATGTACGTGTAAGCAAATCTGACGATTATATGTATCAGTAGCCCCTGAGACTTGAAACAGTTAGCAGAACTGATTTAAGGATCATCTATTGTTCAGGTTCTTACAAAGAAGAATACTCGACTGTCACAGGAGCTGGATGAATGCAAGACCCAACTTCGGGCCGCCGTTGCCGCATTGAAGGAACCTAAAAAGTCCCCAGCTGGTAACATTTGTTTCAAAGAATGATAGGTACCATATAGCGTGCGGCATGGCTGCAGATCTAACAATAGATATTGCAGATGAATCCAGAGAGAATCCGGAGGACCAGCATGCCGTACGACAACTAAAGGCTGGCGAACGTGTGCTGACTGAGGTCAGGCGGGAGAAAAACAATCTCCAAGACGCCAATACCAAGCTGAGCGTGGAACTAAAAGATGTTCGAGCCTAGCTTGCGGACTCCGAGAAGGAGAATAAGCGGCTTCGACGCGGCATTTTCAGTAAGTGCTTGAACGAACCCTTAAAAAGGGGACGGCGGAGAAGCCGGCTAACAGAGTTATGTCTGCAGGTATGCTGACGGGTCATCCCGCGGAGGAGATGCCCGGGTCTGTGGGTGATCTTCTATCAAAGCTCTCACAACTGCACGAACAAGTTTGGCAGGTGATGCAAGGTATTGCCCAGGCCTTGTGGCCATCCGTCTCCCTGCTAGAAGGCATTGGAGAGCTTGCGGAGAAGCTCAAGGGAGCATGGCGGCACTTCCGATTATGGAAGATATCAGCCTGCCGTCAAGGTGCCTGGGAAGCTCGGGGCATGGTGAAGACGCGGTATACCAAAGATGACCCAAACCACATGGCCGAGGTCGGACCTGTGGGGCCCGATGGGAAAGAGATCCCCGTTAGCTTAGTGTATGGGCAAGTAGAATTAGCCGCAAAGTATTCCCAACGGGATTGTAGGCTAGACAGCCTGTTGGATGGTATAGAAGAGGAATTTAGTCAGTCTACATGACTATGTAATTAAAGTGACATGTATAATGCCTTCTAGCCGGATTGTAAATCATTTTTCATGGTGGACCTTTTCGCTTCAACCTCGGGACCCGATAGTCCGGAGTGTTTCCGAATTCCCGCTCAGTTATATAAGAACCGGGGTATGCATGGAAACCAGGCGTAGGGGTCATTGGTGCTTGAACAGACAAGTACCCAACTAGTTATGTTATATTACATGGGTAGTAAGAAACATCTTCCAGGGAGAATAGTTCCGTTAGGGGTTCCTTTCCCTAGGTACGCATGCCCTAAGGTGCATGTCTAGACTGCGAGAGGAGACGCAGGAAAAACATCTGGGGGGCATATGTGGAAAATAAATAAAAATCATCTTTTGTTCGCCGACTGAATATTCCCTTAAGAACGCTAGCTTTCGGCTTCACCCAGTCTGAGGTACACATCCGGCTGACCCGGCAGTAACAATCGCAGAGGTGCTCCCCTTATACCCTAGCCGAATTAACGAGAACGTAGGGCATAAATACAAGAGCCAGGCAACCCAGCTTGGCCAAAACTTAAGTCATATCGATGCATATAATGGCGAAGAAAAGGTACATGCGGAAGAATAACACATGTGCGTGGCATAAAGCCCAGAAATATAATTAAGCTTCTGTGTAAGAAGCCCCCAGGTATAATGAGCGCGGTTAGCGCATCTATAGTGTGCAAGTGAGGTACAAGTTGGCCCTTGAAGGCCTTGAGAAAGAATAAAAGAAAGAAAGAGAAAAAAGACAGATAATGTATATGCAAAAAATGGACAGAGGAAGGAGACGAACATAGAGTCCGGCGCTAGGCGTAGAATCTTCGGAGCCTGGCTGCGTTCCATGGGTTCGGCTCAAGTCGATTATTCGACGCATCCCGCAGACGGTACGCTCCACCGGTCAGAACTTGGTTAATAATGAAGGGACCTTCCCATTTGGGCTCGAGCTTGGTCTTTTTCTTCTCCGGCAGGCGTAGAACTAACTCGCCAACATTATAAGTTTTGGCCCGTACTTCTCTGCTTTGGTATGTGCGAGCCTGTTGCTGATAGAATGCGGAATGGGCTTTTGCCAGGTCGAGCTCCTCCTCCAGGGTGTCCATACTGTCCTACCGATCGAGCTCGGCTTCTCTTTCTTCGTACATGCGCACTCGAGGTGAGTCATGAATTATGTCGCAGGGCAGAACTGCCTCTGCGCCATACACCATACAGAAGGGTGTATATCCGGTAGTACAATTCGGCGTTGTCCGCAGCCCCCAGAGTACGGAGTCGAGCTCCTCTACCCAGTGCATGTTAGACTCCTTTAAGGACCGCACTAATCTGGGTTTAATGCTGCTCATGATAAGACCATTTGCTCGCTCAACTTGGCCGTTGGTTTGTGGGTGATAGACGGAAGCATAATCGAGCTTGATGCCCATGTTGTTGCACTAGAGTTTTACCTCGTTGGCCGTGAAGTTCGTGTCGTTGTCAGTAATGATGCTGTGGGGGACGCCATAATGGTGTACAACCCCGGATATGAAGTCTATCACCGGTCCGGATTTGGCTGTTTTAACAGGTTTGGCTTCTATCCATTTGGTGAATTTATCCACCATGACCAGTAAGTATTTTTTCTTATGGGTTCCCCCTTTAAGGGGTCCAACCATGTCAAGCCCCCAGACCGCGAAGGGCCAGGTAATGGGGATTTTTTGGAGGGCGGTGGGTGGCATGTGGCTTTGGTTTGCAAAAAGCTGGCAACCGACGCAGTGTTGGACCAAGTCCTGTGCGTCTACCCGGGCCGTCGGCCAATAAAAACCTGTACGGAAGGCCTTGCTTACAAGGGCCCGGGCTGCGGCGTGGTGGCCGCCGAGTCCGGCGTGAATTTCTGCCAAAAGCTTTCGCCCTTCCTCTTCGAAGATGCACCTTTTAAGGACTCCGGTAGTGCTTTTTTATACAGCTCTCCCTCATGGACCCTGTAGGCTTTAGATCGCCGCACTATGCAGCGTGCCTCATTTTGGTCCTCGGGAAGTTCCTGCCTAGTTAGGTAGGCCAAGAATGGTTCTGTCCACGGGGCAATGACGACCATTATGATGTGGGCTGAAGGTGTTATTTCGGTGGCAGAGCCTCCGATTATGTCAGAGTGTTCGGTATCGGGCATTTTGGTCGGGTCCGGACTATTGTTACCGGTGTCCCCTTCCCATACCACGGATGGCTTAAACAACCTCTCCAAAAAGATGTTGGGGGGACCACATCACATTTTGCGCTGATGCGGACGAGGATATCCGCCGCCTGATTGTTTTCCCGAGCCACGTGGTGAAATTCGAGCCCCTCGAACCGAGCTGTCATCTTTAGGACGGCGTTTCGATAGGCCGCCATCTTCGGATCCTTGGCATCAAAGTCTCCATTTATTTGGGATATTGTGAGGTTCGAATCCCCACACACCTCCAGGCGTTGAATGCCCATGGAAACTGCCATCCGAAGACCATGTAGCAGGGCTTTGTATTCGGCTGCGTTGTTGGAGTTTGTATACAGTATCTGCAGTACATATTGAACTGTATCTCCGGTTGGGGACGTCAGGACGACGCCAGCCCCCAGACCAGCCAGCATTTTGGAGCCATCGAAGCGCATGATCCAATTGGAGCATGCGCCGTACTCTTTAGGGAGTTTGGCTTCCGTCCATTCGGCAGCAAAGTCGGCCAATACTTGTGATTTAATGGCTCGCCATGGTTTGTATGTTATGTCGAACGGGAGGAGCTCAATGGACCATTTGGCAATCCGGCCTGTGGCGTCGCGGTTGTTTATAATATCATTAAGTGGCACTTCCGAGGCTACTGTAATCGAACACTCTTGAGCAGCTTCCGGGATGCCATGAATACCGCATAGGCTATCTTTTTATAATGTGGGTACCGTGATTTGCATGGAGTGATGATAGTGGATACATAATATACCGGCTTTTGAAGAGGGAATTTATGTCCGTCCGCTCGACGAGCACTGCGCTTACAACCTGATGAGTTGCCGCAATGTATAACAGCATTGGTTCGCCAATGTTTGGCATGGCCAGGATTGGGTTGGTTGCCAGTATGGCTTTTATTTCTTCCAATCCGGCTATGGCAGCGTTCGTCCACTCGAAGTGTTCGGTGCGCCGAAGGAGGCGATAAAGGGGTAATGCCTTTTCTCCTAAGCGGGAGATAAAGCGGCTTAGAGCCACCACACAACCAGTTAATTTCTGGATTTGTTTGAGGTCTGTTGGGGTAGCCAACTATGGCAGCTCGGATTTTGGCCGGATTAGCTTCAATTCCTCTACTGGAGACAATGAATTCCAGGAGCTTTCCGGCTGGTACGCCGAAAACGCATTTTTCCGGATTGAGCTTGATGTCGTATGTTCGGAGGTTGTCGAATGTGAGCCTCAAGTCGTCTATTAGAGAGTCGACGTGTTTTGTTTTGACGACCACATCATCTACGTATGCCTCTGCTGTTTTGCCGATCTGTTTCTCCAGACATGTCTGAATCATGCGCTGATATGTTGCGTCGGCGTTTTTGAGCCCAAAAGGCATTGTGTTGAAACAGAAGGGGCCGTATGGTGTGATAAATGCCGTTGTGGCTTGGTCGGACTCCGCCATCTTGATTTGGTGGTAGCCGGAGTATGCGTCGAGGAAACACAATGACTCGTGTCCTGCGGTAGCATCGATAATTTGATCAATGCGGGGGAGGGGGAAGGGATCCTTTGGGCAAGCCTTGTTGAGGTCCTTGAAATCGACACATATGCGCCAGGATTTGTCCTTCTTTGGTACCATCACCAGGTTTGCTAGCCAGTCTGGGTGTTTTATTTCTCTAATGAATCCGGCCTCCAATAACTTGGCTAGTTCCACTCCCATAGCATGTCTCTTAGGTTTAGAGAAACGCCGAAGAGCCTGCTTGACCGGCTTGAATCCCTTTAGGATATTGAGGCTGTGCTCGGCCAGCCTACATGGGATTCCTGGCATGTCTGAGGGGTGCCAGGCGAATATGTCCCAATTCTCGTGCAGGAACTCTCGTAGTGCGGCATCCACGGCGGGGTTTAACTATGCCCTGATGGAGGCTGTTTTTGTAGGGTCCGTTGGGTGGACTTGGAATTTGACCATTTCATCCGCTGGTTTAAAAGACATGGAATTGGATCTCTTGTCAAGTATCACGTCGTCCCTGTCCACTGTGGAGCGTAGCGCAGTTAATTCCTCGGCCGAAAGGGCTTCGGATAATGCCTCGAGGGCCAATGCAGCTATTTTGTTTTCGGCGCAGAGTGCTGTGTCCGGATCACTAGCGAGAGTGATGATTCTGTTGGGCCCGGGCATTTTGAGCTTCATGTACCCATAATGGGGTATGGCTTGGAAGATCGTGAATGCCTCCCGTCCTAAAAGGGCGTGGTATCCACTACTGAACGGGGCCACTTGGAATGTAATTTCTTTGGACCTATAGTTCTCCGGCGTGCCGAATACCACATCTAGTGTGATTTTCCTAGCACAGCGTGCTTCCCGACTGGGGATGATTCCTCTGAAGGTTGTGCCGCTTTGCTCAATGTGGTTCCAGTCTATTTCCAATTTTTTTGAAGAGTTTCCTCATAGATGAGGTTCAATCCACTGCCGCTGTCCATAAGTACTTTGGTGAGTCAATAGCCGTCCACAATTGGACTGAGGACCAGTGCAGCTGGTGCTCGGGCTGTTCGGAATTTAGGTTCGTCACTGGCATTGAAGGTAATAGCCGTGTCACTCCATGGATTTATTGCTGCCACGTGGCAGATTTCGGCGAGGCTGCGGAGTGTTCGCTTGCGCCTATTATTTGATGTGAAGGTTTCAAAGACTGTTAATACCATATTGTTATCCACGAGATGGTGCTCTATGGCATTTGGGATGAGAAGATCCTCATCACTTTTGGCCACCTGCCGGAGTATCCAACATGCTCTAAGGCTGTGTGTTGGTATGGTATCCGCTGTACTATGAATTTTGCAGGGTCCGTTAAGCCATCCCTCCAATACGGTTCCATGCCCTGTAGAGGGTTTTTGTTTCTTTGTAACTAACTCGGGTGTCTTATGATAGTGCACCCTTTTACTTCGGACTGGGTGTATATTCCGAGCCGGATTATCCCAAAATTTTGTTTCGGTTTTCCAGGCGCTTTCCATCGCACAGTACTTTCGTACTATGGACGCCAAGTCAGCGAAGCATGATATGTCACGGCGACTTAAGGCGTTAAGGATTCCCTTGTCCGTGCAATTATTGCAGAAAAATGAGACTGTGTCTTCCTCGCGACAGTCCTTAACCTTGTTCATCACAAGGAGGAATCTGGCCCAATAATGATGTACTGTTTCATGGGGCTCTTGCCTGATGAGGGGAAGATCGTTTATGTCTAGGTGGGTGGGTGGATTTGAGTCCGAACCCTACCCGATCTGAGACCCAGGGGCCGAGGAGTTTCCAATCTTGGAAGCTCGGATTCCGGAGTGATGCCCGATAAGTCTGGCCCGCTGCCTGATCCTAGGTTCAGGGCTTGGGTGATGTCCTCCCGTAAACGGGTATCCGGCTCGGAGGGCTCAGGAATCCGGACATAGTTAGTCCTCAAGATAGAGGAAGAACCGCCACATTGTTCCTCAACCACCGCAATATGATGGGTGACCGGTGGAGAGTTAATCTCCGTTTGATCGGGTTTAAGCCCAATCCGATCATAGTCTGTAGCGACTCCCAAGGCGGCAATACGATCCAAGAGCTCGTTTAGGGAAGAGAGCTCCATTGGATCAATCTGCTCGGCGAATTCCAAGCTGATACGTCTCCGTCGTATCTACAATTTTTGATTGTTCCATGCCAATATTATTCAACTTTCATATACTTTTTGGCAACCTTTTATACTATTTTTGGGACTAACGTATTGATCCAGTGCCTAGTGCCAGTTCCTGTTTGTTGCATGTTTTTTGTTTAAACAGAGTCCAAACAGAATAAAAACTGACGGAGATTTTTTTTGGAATATATATGATTTTTGGGAAGAAGAATCCATGTGAGACGATGCTCGAGGGGCCCACGAGGTAGGGGGCGCCCCCCAGGGTGTCAGGCGTGCCGCTGACCCTCGTGGCCACCCCGTAAGGCGGTTGGTGCCCTTCTTTCTCCGCAAGAAAGCTAATATCCGGATAGAGATCGTGTTAAAATTTCATCCCAATCGGAGTTACGGATCTCCAGGAATATAAGAAACGATGAAAGGGAAGAATCTGAGAACGCAGAAACAGAGAGAGACAGAGAGACATATCCAATCTTGGAGGGGCTCTCGCCCCTCCCGTGCCATGGAGACCATGGACCAGAGGGGAAACCCTTCTCCCATCTAGGGAGGAGGTTAAGGAAGAACAAGAAGGAGGGGGGCTCTCTCCCCCTCGCTTCTGGTGGCACCGGAGTGCCACCGGGGGCCATCATCATCACCGCGATCTACACCAACACCTCCGCCATCTTCACCAACATCTCCATCACCTTCCCCCCTCTATCTATAGGGGTCCACTCTCCCGCAACCCGCTGTACCCTCTACTTGAACATGGTGCTTTATGCTTCATATTATTATCCAATGATGTGTTGCCATCCTATGATGTCTGAGTAGATTTTCGTTGTCCTACGGTAGTTGATGAATTGATATGATTGATTTAATTTGCTTGTGGTTATGTTGCTATCCTTTGCTGCCCATCATATGATTGCGCGCGTGGATCACACCCTAGGGTTAGTTGTATGTTGATAGGACTATGACTATGTATTGGAGGGCAAGAGTGACAGAAGCTTCAACCTAGCATAGAAATTAATGCATACGGGATTGAAGGGGGACCAATATATCTTAATGCTATGTTGGGTTTTACCTTAATGAACATTAGTAGTTGCGGATTCTTGCTAATAGTTCCAATCATAAGTGCATAGAATTCCAAGTCAGGGATGACATGCTAGCAGTGGCCTCTCCCACATAATACTTGCTGTCGGTCTAGTAAAGTAGTCAATTGCTTTGGGGCAATTTCGCAACTCCTACCACCACTTTTCCACACTCGCTATATTTACTTTATTGTTTCTTTATCTAAACAACCCCTACTTTTTATTTACGTACTCTTTATTATCTTGCAAACCTATCCAACAACGCCTACAAAGTACTTCTAGTTTCATACTTGTTCTAGGTAAAGCGAACGTCAAGCGTGCGTAGAGTTGTATCGGTGGTCGATAGAACTTGAGGGAATATTTGTTCTACCTTAGCTCCTCATGGGGTTCTACACTCTTACTTATCGAAAATTGTTGCGATCCCCTATACTTGTGGGTTATCAAGACCTTTTTCTGGCGCCGTTGCCGGGGAGCAATAGCGTGGGGTGAATATTCTCGTGTGTGCTTGTTTGCTTTATTACTAAGTAATTTTTATTTGCTGTTCTTAGTTGTTTTCTATCTTTAGTTATGGGTAGGAAACGCAAAATACTAAAAAAATTAGTTGTACCTACTGAACCAATGGTTGAAGAACCACTCAAAATCTATCACACTGCTGAAGCTTATTACTTGGATCATCTTCGGTCCCTATGTGCTCGTGCTGAAACCCCAACTAGCTTAGTTGAGGGAAAATCTTTAGATGAGCATGCTTGTTATGTGTGACACCGAATATCTGAAAAAGGTAAACTTTTACTGGATCAAATTCATCATTTGCAATGCTATGCTTGGAATTTATGTGAAATATATGATTATACTTGTTGTTCTGAAGACCCTAAGAAACACCTTCCCTACCAATGCTTGTTTAGTGATAATGGAATCGTATCCTCTTATGCTAAGGGTGTTTATAGTTACTATGATGTTCAACAAATTGAAGAATTTGTTGCTTTTAAGGGTGCTTACGAAATTGCTTCTTTGATTGAAAAGTATGATGCTACTCTTTACAAATCTGAAAATTTTGCCATATTTAAATATTGCTATGATAATTATGCTTCTAATGCCTATGTTGAACCATATATTGAGTACTACTCCGCTGTCCAAGAAGAGACTAATATTTTGCAGGAATCTATGGAAGAAGAAGCTGATGACACTGTGAGCTCATTGGATGAAAAAGATGAGGAGGAGAGTGAAGAACAAAAGGAGGAAGAGTGGATTGGTCACCCGTGCCCACCTTCTAATGAGAGTAACTCTTCAACTCATACATTATTTAATTCCCCTTCGTGCTTACCGAAGGACGATTGCTATGATGACCGTTATGATCCCTATGATTCTTTTGAAATATCCCTTTTTGATGATGCTTGCTATGCTTGTGGCCAAGATGCCAATGTGAATTATGCTTGTGGCCAAGATGCCAATATGAATTATGCTTATGGAGATGAACTTGCTATAGTTCCTTATGTTAAACATGAAATTGTTGCTATTTGCACCCACGCATGGTAGTCCTATTATATTTTTGAATTCTCCCAACTACACTATATCGGAGAAGTTTGCACTTATTAAGGATTATATTGATGGGTTGCCTTTTACCGTTGCACATGATGATTTCGATAGATATAATATGCATGTGCTTGCTGCTCCTACTTGCAATTATTATGAGCTAGGAACTATATCTCCACCTCTCTATGTTTCCAACATGACAAAATTGCAAGAAAATGTTTATACTATGCATTGGCCTTTACTAGGTGTGCATGAATTGTTCTTTTATGACATGCTGATGCATAGGAAGAGAGTTAGACTTCGTCATTGCTTGATATATGTTGCTTTGTGCTCACTACTAAATTACAAATCATTTTTAATTAAAATTGGCTTTGATATACCTTGGGATCCGGGTGGATTCACTACTTGAGCACTATATGCCTAGTGAGGGAGTCCTGGATTAGGGGTTGTTCGGATAGCCGGACTATACCTCCAGCCGGACTCCTGGACTATGAAGATACAAGATTGAAGACTTCGTCCCGTGTCCGGATAGGACTTTCCTTGGCGTGGAAGGCAAGCTTGGCGATGCGGATATTCAAGATCTCCTACCATTGTAACCGACTCTGTGTAACCCTAACCCTATCCGGTGTCTATATAAACCGGAGGGTTGTAGTCCGTAGGACAGAATCAACTCCATACACAACAATCATACCATAGGATAGCTTCTAGGGTTTAGCCTCCTTGATCTCGTGGTAGATCTACTCTTGTACTACCCATATCATCAATATTATTCAAGCAGGAGTAGGGGATAAACTCCATCGAGAGGGCCCGAACCTGGGTAAAACAAAGTGTCCCCAGCCTCCTGTTACCATCCGGCCTAGACGCACAGTTCGGGACCCCCTACCCGAGATCCGCCGGTTTTGACACCGACATTGGTGCTTTCATTGAGAGTTCCTCTGGGTCGTCGCCTTTAGGCCCGATGGCTCCTTCGATCTTCAACAACGATGCGGTCCAGGGTGAGACTTTTCTCCCTGGACAGATCTTCGTCTTCGGCGGCTTCGCACTGCGGGCCAACTCGCTTGGCCACCTTGAGTAGATCGAAAGCTACGCCCCTGGCCATCAGGTCAGGTTTGGAAACCTAAACTACACAGCTCACATCCGCGGAGACTTGATCTTCAACGGATTCGAGCCACAGCCAAGCGTGCCGCACTGTCTCGATGGGCATGATATAGCTCTACCGCCGAACAGCGCCTTGGAGGCCGCACAAGCATCGGTTTCGACCATTGATTCGGAACCTACTGCGCCGATCGAGGCTCAGCGGTTGGACGCTGCCTCAGGGGCTGCGATCTCAGAGGCGATCAAGCCGAACTCCAGCCCCGCACTCTGCATGGCCCGTGACTCCGAGGAGCCGGATTCCTCTCCGAACCCCGAGCCCCCCGCGCCCCTGCCAATCGAATCCGATTGGGCGCCGGTAATGGAGTTCACCGCAGCGGACATATTTTCGCATTCACCTTTTGGTGACATCCTGAATTCTCTTAAGTCTCTCTCTTTATCAGGAGAGCCCTGGCCGGACTACGGTCAGCAAGGGTGGGATACGGACGGTGAGGAAATTCAAAACCCACCCACCACCCACTTTGTAGCCACTGTTGACGATTTAACCGACATACTTGACTTCGGCTCCGAAGACATCGAGGGCATGGATGACGATATAGGAGACGAACAGGAGCCAGCACCTGTAGGGCACTGGAAAGCCACCTCGTCATACGACATATACATGGTGGATACTCCAAAAGACAGAGATGGCGATGGAACAGTGGGGGATGACGCCCCCAAGAAACAGCCAAAGCGCCGGCGTCAGCGGCGCCGCTCTAAATCCCGCCAAAGCAAAAATGGTGATTCCGGCACGGGAGATAATACTACTCCGGATAGCGCCGAAGAACACCCACCCCAGCAAGATTCGGCACAGGAGGATGGAGAAGCCAGCCCTCATGAGAGAGCGGCAGACCAAGAAGTCGAGGATGATAACTATACGCCTCCCTCCGAAGACGAGGCAAGCCTCGATGACGACGAATTCATCATACCATCAGACCCCGCCGAACAAGAGCGTTTTAAACGCAGGCTTTTAGCCACGGCAAGCAGCCTCAAGAAAAAGCAGCAACAACTTAGAGCTGCCCAAGATTTGGTAGCTAACAGATGGACTGAAGTCCTTGCGGCCGAAGAGTATGAACTCGAACGCCCCTCCAAGAGTTACCCGAAGCGCAGGCCGCTACCCCGATCAAAGGAGGAAGCACCTACATCACCAGCGCATGACATGGCAGACAGGCCACCCCGTGGCCGCGATAGAGAGGCCTCTCAGCCCTCTACCCAAGCCATGCCCCGACGCCGCACAACTAAGGCACAGGAAAATGCGCCCGACCTACGAGACATACTAGAGGATAAGGCAAGACTGACAAGATCGATCTACGGATCGTGCAGGCGCCCTATGGCAGGTGACAATGATCTTCACTCTGGATACAACAAATCCGGCCGGGCCAAACACCACAGACATAGCTCTTCCGAGCTGCGTCGTGATATAGCCCAGTACAGAGGCACCGCACACCCACTATGCTTCACGAATGAAGTAATGGATCATAAAATCCCAGAGGGCTTCAAACCCGTAAACATCGAATCATACGATGGAACCACAGACCCGACAGTATGGATTGAGGACTATCTCCTTCATATCCACATGGCACGCGGCGATGATCTACACGCCATCAAGTACCTCCCGCTTAAACTTAAAGGACCGGCCCGACATTGGTTTAACAGCTTGCCAGCAGACTCAATCGGTTCTTGGGAGGACCTGGAAGCCACATTCCTCGATAACTTCCAGGGCACTTACGTGCGGCCGCCAGATGCCGACGACTTAAGCCACATAATTCAGCAGCCAGAAGAGTCAGCCAGACAATTCTGGACACGGTTCCTAACAAAGAAAAACCAGATAGTCGACTGTCCGGATGCAGAGGCCCTAGCATCCTTCAAGCATAACATCCGCGACGAGTGGCTTGCCCGGCACCTGGGACAAGAAAAGCCGAAATCCATGGCAGCCCTCACGACACTCATGACCCGCTTTTGCGCGGGAGAAGACAGCTGGCTAGCTCGCAGTAACAACCTATCAAAGAGCCCTGGTAATTCGGATACCAAGGACAAAAGTGACAGGACACGTCGGAACAAACAAAAACGCCGCGTTAACAACGACAGCAATGAAGAGACGGCAGTTAATGCCGGATTCAGAGGCTATAAATGCGGTCAGCGGAAAAAGCCATTCAAAAAGAATACTCAGGGCCCGTCCAGTTTGGACTGAATACTCGATCGCTTGTGCCAGATACATGGCACCCCCGAAAAGCCAGCCAATCACACTAACAGGGATTGTTGGGTGTTCAAGCAGGCAGGCAAATTAAGAGCCGAAAACAGAGACAAGGGGCTGCACAGCGACGACGAGGAGCCCAAGCCGCCGAACAACAATGGACAGAGGGGCTTTCCCCCACAAGTGCGGACGGTGAACATGATATACGCAACCCACATTCCCAAGCGGGAGCGAAAGCGTGCGCTACGGGACGTATACGCGATGGAGCCAGTCGCCCCAAAGTTCAACCCATGGTCCTCCTGCCCGATCACTTTTGATCGAAGGGACCACCCCACTAGCATCCGTCATGGCGGCTTCGCCGCATTGGTTCTTGACCCAATCATCGACGGATTTCACCTCACAAGAGTCCTCATGGACGGCGGCAGTAGCCTGAACCTGCTTTATCAGGATATAGTGCGGAAAATGGTATAGATCCCTCAAGGATCAAACCCACAAGAACGACCTTTAAAGGCATTATACCAGGTGTAGAAGCCAACTGTACAGGCTCAGCAACACTTGACGTGGTCTTCGGATCCCCGGATAATTTCCGAAGCGAAGAGTTAATCTTCGATATAGTCCCGTTTCGCAGTGGCTATCACGCCCTGCTCGGACGAACCGCATTCGCAAAATTCAATGCGGTGCCGCACTACGCATACCTCAAACTCAAGATGCCAGGCCCTCGAGGCGTAATCACGGTCAACGGAAACACCGAACGCTCCCTCCGTACGGAGGAGCATACGACGGCTCTCGCAGCGGAGGTACAAAATAGCCTTCTTAGGCAATTCCCCTGTATGGCCATTAAAAAGCCAGACACTGCCAAGCGCGCCCGGAGTAACCGATAGCAGGACTGCCTGGCACACTCTGAGCAAGCGTAGCAATGCGGCCCCAACCCTAGCTTTCACGACTTAGCAAAACCAGTACCTCGCGTACATAACTACGCCCTTGAAATACCATGGGCACAGGGGAAGGGGCACAATGACGGCACGCCCAAAATACGGCTTAAAACGTACCAGGGGCTGCCGGATTCTTTTTTTAATTTTTTCCTTACTTTCAGGACTGCATACTTCGGATGACCTGTTCGGCAATTCGATTGCCGCACAAACGATGCAAGATCCAGGGAAGCAGACAAGCCATGCCGCATTATGGAACTCCCAGGTGGTCTCTGTTATGAGCGGTATACCTGTTTTAAATAAAATTCCGCGGCCTTTCCCTGGTCAGGACATACTGAATAGTCCAATAACTTTTGCTTACCGCACTATTTGTATCGTTCGGCTTTGATAAACAGCCTCTCTATAAATAATGCTTAGCTTTTTGTCTATTTTTTGCATTACTCTTTTCATATATATGTTCATTAATTACATGTTGCACCCATACACTATGGTACGGCAAGTATGCCAGGGGCTTCAGTACCCTTCAATATGGCGTGAGAAGTCCGTACACTTTCACAAGTGCGGCACCCCGAACTTATAGCACTATATGCATCGGCTCCGAATCATGATTTGGGTCAATAGTTGGGTTTGCCCGACTCCTATGTTTTGGTGCCTTACGTTCCGCTATATCAGCTAAGGTAGCACTAGGAGAACCACTGCGATTGTGCCCCGGTTGAGCTGGGTTAAGCAACTCAGTGGAGAAAGCTAAAACTGACTGTCATGATGAGGCGAGAGACCGGTCGCTGTTCGAGAGGTTTTTCGAGTCCCTAAAGGCTTATGCCGCTTCGAGCGAGGAGCTGGATAACCCCAGCCAAGGCGTGGATAGCGCCCCGAACTCGGTCTTCCCAACTAGGGGCTTCGCCGAAATTTAAAATTATAAAGTTCTATGGCTAAGTGAGAGTGTTCAAGAATTATAGTCTGATTGCCTGGTTCATTGTGCTGAGCGCCTCCCTCAAAGGACCCAACTATGGGAAAAAGAGCGCTCAGGTTTATCCCCGAACACCCCAGCACTAGTGGCATGGGGGCAGAAGCCGACGACTGGCCATCTCTCAATTTTTTGATAAATGGCTGCACAGAAAATAATATTTTAAATTCAACAAGCATTGCTTAAAGCGCCTATGAACAAGTTTTCAGCGCACATGATAAAAATGAGCGAGTTTATTCAAAAATTACATCCTTGGTACATTCATCTGCCACAAGGCAGGCACCCGCAAGAACATCCTTGTAATAGTTCTCGGGCTTGCGATGCTCCTTCCCCAGCGGCGGCCCGTCCTTCACAAGCTTCTCACCGTCTAGCTTACCCAAGTGAACCTTTACACGGGAAAGGGCCCTACGGGCACCTTTGATGCAGACGGAGAGCTTGATGACCTCGAGCCTCTGACAGGCCTCCACCAGCCGCCGCACCAGCCCGAAGTAGCTCCCAGGCAAGGCCTCTCCGGGCCACAGCCGAACTACGAAGCCCTTCATGGCCTGTTCGGCCGCCTTATGGAGTTCGACCAGCTGTTTCAGCTGGTCGCTCAAGGGCACAGGGTGTCCGGCCTCAGAATACTGAGACCAGAACACCTTCTCCGTCGAGCTGCCCTCTTCAGCTCGATAGAATGCGGCGGCATCGGATACGCTGCGGGGAAGATCTGCGAATGCCCCTGGAGAACTCCGGATTCGGGTAAGTAACAAGTAGTTTACTTTTATATTTCTGCTTTGCATAAAGAATGCCTTACCCGCTGCTATCTTCTTCATATCCTCCAACTCTCGGAGGGCCTTTTGGGCTTCGGCCATGGCAGACTTGGCAGTCTCAAGGGCTGTCGCGAGCTCAGACGCTTGGGTCTTCGACTCAAGCTCCAAACTCTCATGTTTTTTCATGAGAGCCTGAAGCTCTTGCTGCACCCCGCCGACCTGAGTCCCAAGTTTCTCTCGCTCGGTGCGCTCCGCGGCCGTTTTCTTTTCAGCCTCGGACAACGCCTGCTTGAGGCTCGCCACCTCAGTAGTGGCCCCTACAATAAGCAGTGCAATCCTGTTATTTTTTGCAATTACGCCTCTCTATAGGCACCTTTCTATAAGGTATTTCTTACCTTCTTTCTCCTCGAGCTGCTGCTTGACAAGGCCGAGCTCTTGCTCGGTCTGCTCGAGGTCCTGCTTCAGGACACCCACCTCCGCAGTCAGTGCGGCGGCGAATAGCAGCGAAGCCTGCATACGCATATTGACTCTTTTCATTAGACTCCTGCGAAATTTACTAGATCCTCTATTCGGCTTTTCTTTCCGAACGCCAAACAGAGCATCAGGGGCTACTGTCTCTACGGTAACATTTTTACATATTTTTTACTTACCTCGAAGCCTATTAGGAGGCTAGCACAAGCTTCACTCAGCCCGCTCTTGGCGGACTGAACCTTCTGGATCACCGTACTCATAATAGTACGGTGTTCCTCGTCGACGGAGGCGCCTTCAAGCACCTCCAGCAAATTGTCTGGCACCTCCAGTTGGACGAAGGCTGCCGGCTCAGAAGGCTTGCTCCTCTTTGAAGGAGTTCGCCTGCCGCGGACCGGAATCGTTGAAGATTCCGGCACGGTGTCCGGCTCAAAACCGGACTTGGAGCACTGGGGGGTCTTGTCCCCTTCACTCCTGGGGTCCGGGAGGTCGCCTTGCGGCTCCTCCAGGACCACCTCCTCCTGCCCCGGAGCTCGTTGCGACACCACTTCGGCGTCATCCGCAGTGCGGGGGGAGACAGCGGGCGGAACGGAGTTCACGTCCGATGAATCCAGGGAGCCGCTCGATGACTCGTTGAGTTCGGCCCGGGGCGGGCTGCATGATTATATTCGACATTAGGGAAAGCTGTGCAACAAAAGGAATATCATGAGTCACTCTGGTATCCGAACACTTACGATTTCGCCAGACGCCTGGCCCTGTCCGGCCACTCCTCTTCGTCCTCGTCGGCGTCGGGGGTGTAGTCCGGCGGAGGGGTTTTGCTTTTCTTGGACCCTTCGGCCTTCTCCTTTGGGGCGGCCTTCCTTTTCTTTCCTCCCCCCGCTGGAGGGGGAGAGGTTTCTTGTTCCTCCTCCTCGTTTTCACGGGAAGAGGGCGTCTCAGACTTGTCGGATGACGAGTCCGACAGCACCACATTACGAGTACTCTTTCGAGTCCCCGTGGCCTTCTTCTTGGCCTTCTTTTCCGGCACCACATAAGGCGCCGGAGCCAGAAGCTTCACTAGTAGAGCCGGGGCTGGGTCTTCAGGCAGCGGAGCTGGACAGTTAATTGGTTTGGCTATTGCTAGCCAAGCCTGTCAAAGGTAAGGGAGTTTAGGTCCCGCATAGAGTCAAACTATGAAAAAGCTTAACATCCTATAAAAGGTGAAGATGGCATACCTTGCTAACGTGACGCTGCAAGCTGTATCCGCGGTCCTCGGAGGCGGATGCGGGAGCCTCGGCGCCCTTGAATAGCATCTTCCAGGCGTCCTCGTATGTTGTGTCAAAGAGCCTGCTGAGGGTTTGATGCTGTGCCGGGTCGAACTCCCACAGATTGAAATCCCGCTGTTGGCACGGGAGGATCCGGCGGACGAGCATGACCTGGATTACATTGACTAGCCGGATTGGCTTGTTCACCAGGTACCGGATGCATGTTTGCAATCCGGCCACCTCTTTTTCGTCACCCCACGACAGGCCCGTCTCTTTCCAGGACACAAGCCTTATCCCGTAAATAGGGTGGATCCTTATCCCCTTATATAGACAGATGTGGTTATGCGTCCCCACCTGCCTAATAAAACTCGCTTGCCTCCCGGGCACCGTGATAAATGGCGCGGTTGGGTTACCCATGTCCGTATTAATGAGAATCCCGTAAAAAGGGTACACGATCTCTGCTTTGACAAGACGTGCCAAGGAAACCGCCTCGCAACACATGCTGAGGTGGAAAAGTAAAAATGATTCGAGTAAAGGACTTGGCTGTAGTGTGATGGTGCACTGTAGAATACGTCAGCAGATTTGATTTGTGTTAATATTATTCTCTCTATGGCAATATGTGGAAACTTATTTTACAGAGCCGGACACTACTCTTGGTGATTACAATCTTCTATGAAGAACTTGGAGGAGGAACCCGCCTTGCAATGCCGAAGACAATTTGCGCGCCGGACTCGTCGTTATTGAAGCCTGGTTCAGGGGCTACTGAGGGAGTCCTGGATTAGGGGGTGTTTGGATAGCCGGACTATACCTTCAGCCGGACTCCTGGACTATGAAGATACAAGATTGAAGACTTCGTCCCGTGTCCGGATAGGACTTTCCTTGGTGTGGAAGGCAAGCTTGGCGATGCGGATATTCAAGATCTCCTACATTGTAACCGACTCTGTGTAACCCCAACCCTATCCGGTGTCTATATAAACCGGAGTGTTGTAGTCCGTAGGACAGAATCAACTCCATACACAACAATCATACCATAGGCTAGCTTCTAGGGTTTAGCCTCCTTGATCTCGTGGTAGATCTACTCTTGTACTACCCATATCATCAATATTATTCAAGCAGCAGTAGGGGATAAACTCCATCAAGAGGGCCCGAACCTGGGTAAAACAAAGTGTCCCCAGCCTCCTGTTACCATCCGGCCTAGACGCACAGTTCGGGACCCCCTACCCGAGATCCACCGGTTTTGACACCGACACCTAGCTTAATGGCTTTAAAGAAAGCGCTGCCAGGGATACAACCCGGAAGTATTAGAGAGTCATTTATTTCTGTTGAGTGCTTTCATATAGTTTGAAAACAACAAAAATAAAGAGGGGAACCCAAAACTTTTCAAAGAGGAAAGTGAAAGCGAGAAAGACAAGCACTGTTGAAGTGGGAGAGCTCCTTGAACTTTGTTCATGCTCACGGCAACTTTGTGAATCTTGATTACATAATATTTTCAAAAAAAATAATTATCCCCTGGTACAATTCCATTTTATTATAAAAATAATGTGTCAAGGTTTGCCTTTAGGATGTTTACATTTGCTTGATGGTTTGTACGGTGCAGGACAGAAACTTTGGCTGTAGTGCGCGATTTTACGTTTTTAGCTGAAACGCCAAATGGTTCTGATTCTTTTTTCACTGTCTTCCTATACAAATTGTTTATTTTTCCTAATTTTTGTAGAATATTTCAAGTAACATAATTATGGTGAATGTTCAGATTATTACAGACTGTTCTGTTTTAGACAGATTCTGTTTTTGATGCATAGTTTGCTTGTTTTGATGAAACTATCAATTTATATTAGTGGATTAAGCCATGAAAAATTTATACTACAGTAGACACAATGAAAAAACAAAATATGAATTGGTTTGCAACATTACTTATAGTGGTGATTTGCTTTATTATACTAACGGATCTTACCGAGTTTTCTGTTGAAGTTTTGTGTGGATGAAGTGTTCGATGATTGAGAAGGTCTCGATGTGAGAAGAGCTCAAGCTTGGGGATGCCCGAGGCACCCCAAGTAAATATTCAAGCAGACTCAAGCGTCTAAGCTTGGGGATGCTGGGGAGGCATCCCCTCTTTCTTCAACAAATATCGGTATGTTTTCGGATTTGTTTCGTTCGTGCGATATGTGCAAGTCTTGGAGCGTCTTTTGCATTTAGGTTTTTATTTTTATTTTTTGCACCATGCTGGTATGATATAGTCCTTGGTTGATTTATAGAATGCTCTTTGCACTTCACTTATATTCTTTGAGTATGGCTTTATAGAATGCTTCGTGTGCTTCACTTATATCATTTGAAGTTTGGATTGCCTGTTTCTCTTCACTTAGACAACCGCCATTTGTAGAATGCTCTTTTGCTTCACTTATATTTGTTGGAGCACGGGCTTATCTTTTGTAGAAAGAATTAAACTCTCTTGCTTCACTTATATCTATTTAGAGAGATGACAGGAATTGGTCATTCACATGGTTAGTCATAAAATCCTACATAAAACTTGTAGATCACTGAATATGATGTGTTTGATTCCTTGCAATGGTTTTGCGATATAAAGGTGGTGATATTAGAGTCATGCTAGTCGAGTAATTTTCAAATTGAGAAATACTTGTGTTGAGGTTTGCAAGTCCCATAGCATGCACGTATGGTGAACCGTTATGTAACGAAGTCAGAGCATGAGGTGTTTATTGACTGTCTTCCTTATGAGTGGCGGTCGGGGACGAGCGATGGTCTTTTCCTACCAATCTATCCCCCTAGGAGCATGCGCATAGTACTTTGTTTCGATGACTAATAGACTTTTGCAATAAGTACCTGAGTTCTTTATGACTAATGTTGAGTCCATGGATTATACACACTCTGACCCTTCCACCGTTGCTAGCCTCTCTAGTACCGCGCAACTTTCGCCGGTACCATAAACCCACCATATACCTTCCTCAAAACAGCCACCATACCTACCTATCATGGCGTTTCCATAGCCATTCCGAGATATATTGCATGCAACTTCCATCATCATCATATACATGACTTGAGCATTCATTGTCATATTGTTTTGCATGATCGTAAGATAGCTAGCATGATGTTTTCAAGGCTTGTCCGTTTTTTGATGTCATTGCTACGCTAGATCATTGCACATCCTGGTACACCGCCGGAGGCGTTCATATAGAGTCATATCTTTGTTCTAGATATCGAGTTGTAATATTGAGTTGTAAGTAAATAAAAGTGTGATGATCATCATTATTAGAGCATTGCCCCAGTGAGGAAAGGATGATGGAGACTATGATTCCCCCACAAGTCGGGATGAGACCCCGGACGAAAAAAAGAGAAAGGCCAAAAAAAAGAGAAGGCCCAAAAAAAGAGAAAAAAAGAAAACAAAAAAATGAGAGAAAAAGAGAGAAGGGGCAGTGCTACTATCCTTTTTCCACACTTGTGCTTCAAAGTAGCACCATGTTCTTCATATAGAGATTCTCTTGAGTTATCACTTTCATATACTAGTGGGAATTTTCATTATAGAACTTGGCTTGTATATTCCGATGATGGGCTTCCTCAAATGCCCGAGGTCTTAATGAGCAAGCAAGTTGGATGCACACCCACTTAGTTTCAGTTGGAGCTTTCATACACTTATAGCTCTAGTGCATCTGTTGCATGGCAATCCCTACTCACTCACATTGATATCTATTGATGGGCATCTCCATAGCCCGTTGATACGCCTAGTTGATGTGAGACTATCTTCTCCTTTTTGTCTCCTCCACCATCATATTCTATTCCACCTATAGTGCTATGTCCATGGCTCACGCTCATGTATTGCGTGAAAGTTGAAAAGGTTTGAGAATGTAAAAAGTATGGAACAATTGCTTGGCTTGTCATCGGGGTTGTGCATGATTTGAATATTTTGTGTGGTGAAGATGGAGCATAGCCAGACTATATGATTTTGTAGGGATAACTTTCTTTGGCCATGTTATTTTGAAAATACATGATTGCTTTCTTAGTATGCTTGAAGTATTTTTGTCTTAATGTCAAAGGATAGACTATTTCTTTGAATCACTCGTGTCTTAATATTCATGCCATGATTAAACATATGATCAAGATTATGCTAGGAGCATTCCACATCAAAAATTATCCTTTTTATCATTTACCTACTTGAGGACGAGTAGGAATTAAGCTTGGGGATGCTGATACGTCTCCGTCGTATCTATAATTTTTGATTGTTCCATGCCAATATTATTCAACTTTCATATACGTTTTGGCAACTTTTTATACTATTTTTGGGACTAACATATTGATCCAGTGCCCAGTGCCAGTTCCTGTTTGTTGCATGTTTTTTGTTTCGCAGAATATCCATATCAAACGGAGTCCAAACGGAATAAAAAATGACGGAGATTTTTTTTGGAATATATATGATTTTTGGGAAGAAGAATCCTCGTGAGACGATGCTCGAGGGGCCCACGAGGTAGGGGGGCATGCCCCAGGGTGTCAGGCGCGCCCCTGACCCTCGTGGCCACCCCGTAAGGCGGTTGGTGCCCTTCTTTCGCCGCAAGAAAGCTAATATCCGGATAGAGACCGTGTTAAATTTTCAGCCCAATCAGAGTTAAGGATCTCCGGGAATATAAGGAACAGTGAAAGGGAAGAATTTGAGAACGCAGAAACAGAGAGAGATAAAGAGACAGATCCAATCTCGGAGGTGCTCTCGCCCCTCCCGTCCATGGAGGCCATGGACCAGAGGGGAAACCCTTCTCCCATCTAGGGAGCAGGTCAAGTAAGAAGAAGAAGGAGGGGGGCTCTCTCCCCCTCGCTTCCGGTGGCACCGGAGTGCCACCGGGGGCCATCATCATCACCTCGATCTACACCAACACCTCCGCCATCTTCACCAACATCTCCATCACCTTCCCCCCTCTATCTACAGCATCCCAGTCTCCCGCAACCCGCTGTACCCTCTACTTGAACATGGTGCTTTATGCTTCATATTATTATCCAATGATGTGTTGCCATCCTATGATGTCTGAGTAGATTTTCGTTGTCCTATCGGTGGTTAATGAATTGCTATGATTGATTTAATTTGCTTGTGGTTATGTTGCTTTCCTTTGGTGCCCATCATATGATTGCGCGCGTGGATCACACCCTAGGGTTAGTTGTATGTTGATAGGACTATGTATTGGAGGGCAAGAGTGACAGAAGCTTCAACCTAGCATAGAAATTGATGCATACGGGATTGAAGGGGGATCAATATATCTTAATGCTATGGTTGGGTTTTACCTTAATGAACATTAGTAGTTGCGGATGCTTACTAATAGTTCCAATCATAAGTGCATAGAATTCCAAGTCAGGGATGACATGCTAGCAGTGGCCTCTCCCACATAATACTTGCTATCGGTCTAGTAAAGTAGTCAATTGCTTAGGGGCAATTTCGCAACTCCTACCACCACTTTTCCACACTCGCTATATTTACTTTATTGTTTCTTTATCTAAACAACCCCTACTTTTTATTTACGTACTCTTTATTATCTTGCAAACCTATCCAACAACACCTACAAAGTACTTCTAGTTTCATACTTGTTCTAGGTAAAGTGAACGTCAAGCGTGTGTACAGTTGTATCGGTGGTCGATAGAACTTGAGGGAATATTTGTTCTACCTTTAGCTCCTCGTTGGGTTCGAAACTCTTACTTATCAAAAACTGTTGCGATCCCCCATACTTGTGGGTATCACAAGCCGACGTTGATGCTCCGCGGTTCTGATGTCCGGCGACTCGAGGACCAACGCCGACCGATGGGCAGATTTGCCGGCCTAGGCAGCACCGCCCGCCCTAGAAGACCTCAGCTCTACACCCCAGGCGGCACGCGGACCGCCAAGCGCCGCAGGGTGCGGGTGGAGCGGTCAAGCGCCATCCACCCTTACCCCACGGCAAGTGCAAGCAGCTGCAAGGGCTTCAAACCACGCCGCGGCCATGGTGCTGTACACTCGATGGGAACAAGCAAACATGAGGGTCGCGCTCACGGTAGCTCGCTAGCTACTACGATGCCGGCCGATGGAGAGCAGCCGGGATGCACTGCTGGAGCGCGTCACCGAGCTACTGGACGCCGCGGCCTCGGGAGCACCACCCTTCTGTTCCTTGCTCACACCTCCGGCCGCGGACAGATCACATGGCGGACCTTGCCGCGCCCGCACGCCCCAGGAGCGCTAGGAGGTTTCATCAACATCAGCGTGGCCGGTAGCTCCGGACACCCAATCGCACCTGCGCCACCTCCGATGAGCACGGGCGCAAACGTTGCCACCCGCGGCCCCAGCGGGGTGCCAGCATACCACCCTCAGGACGGCGCGCTGGGTCGGGCAACATGGAGCGTGGGGCACTTCGGCGAAGTCTTCGGGGCGACGGTCTCGGAGGCCTACGTGCCCCGCATGATGGACCGGGAATATGCGCAGGAAGACGACCCTGGCTCGTTCCTCGAGCAGGGCTGGAAGGAGGAGGCGCTAGAAGCTGGGGCCTTCCAGGAGCCTCCCGAAAGCCTCGCCAACCAAGCCGACGACAACAGCTATAGGGTACCACTAATCTCTCAGGAGCAAGCTTACGCTAACCATGGGTCGCAGGAGGATCGGGTCATGGCGGCGGACGGCGGCCCCGCTTTCGCCGGGAGGAGCGCACTGGGGGCTGCCGGGGAGGAGCCGGGAGCAAGGCCCCTTCCCACATCGCGTGGAGCAAGGCATCCCCTAGAGGTAGGCCCTCTGCCGGGGAGGTGCCGACGAGCCTTCCCCCGGCAGAGGACCCGTGGTCGCCGCTGGCGTCCCCTTTGCCCCTGGTGTCTTCCTGGTTTCCGGTCGCCCCCAGTGGTGGTCGAGGGTGGCGCAAGGCGGGGCCCTCATCTGGCGATATGAAGTAAGGCTCACGCCTATGAAGATCTCCACTCGTGACACTCTCACGTAATAATGAGTGGGGCTATACATGCCCCGGAGCCTCAGGAGTGCCGCCCTCGGGCCTCGGGGGCTCCCTCCCATGCCTAGTGGCAGCACTTAGCTCCTCACTGGTGAGAAGACAAGAAGACTAGACTAGGTGGCGGACGCGGCCATCCGCTTTTCAATCTATCTGTTGTAGCCCTGTTTTCTGGCTTTGGATTTAAGTTGAAGCTGAATTTTCGTTAGTGTACGCAGAGGGTGCCTTTTCTCGTCCGAGCGATTTCTTGCAATTTGATTCCTTGCCTTGGTTCGGGGTTCACCCCTGCTGCCTCTTCCCTTGCGAGCCCCTCACGAGCGGGGGCTGGGCACGGCATGCGCGCTCTGTGCATGTGTCCTTCCATAACAAGCACTTGCTTCTCGCGAGGCCCTCTCGGGCGGATCGGTAGGCTCCTAAGGAACTCAAGATCTCACGAGCCATTCTGGAACTGGCTCGGACTAAGGTAAACTGCAGCGGTAAGTTTGCGGCGGGACTCGCGGACTCATGAAAACACACCCTTAGTTTAGCCTAAACCATAAAAAAGCAATAATCTGTTTACATGAGGGGCTCCCCCTCCCAAAATGCTCTTACAACCTTCAGGGCCGTGCCCGAGCTTTCACATGCAGGGTCAACAACAAGGAAGCACAGGCTCAATCAGACATATCGCTCATCGCGTCCTCCGGGTCACCCTCAGACACATCGCTAGCATCGTTGTCACCATCGCTGGCATCTCTATCATCGTCACCGGCATCACCGCCGTTGCCGGCGCCGCCCACACCATCATCCACCATGTCGCCTTCATCCGCAGCGACCACCACTGCGTCATCCTCGGAGGTGAAGGCCCTGACTAGAGCGTCCCCGTTGTCTTCTACCCAGCGTGTCAGGTCGCCCCAGATGGCCTCGGGCACAGGGGCGATGGCGGCGTCGAAATCGAAGTTGGGGTAGGTGTTCTGAAGATGGCTGAAGACAGGGGAGAATGCGTGCCTGAGCAGGTTGCGACTCCTCTCTTCAACAAGCACGTGAGCCCTCTCGGATTGATTCTCCAGGCATGTCACCACGTCGGTGAAGAAAAGGAGGTGACTGGCGTAGTCATTCGAGTGGGGATGAGGGGCATCTTCATCACAAATGACGCCCAGCGTCGCATTGGCTTTGACCCGGAGGCCTTGGAGCATGGGGGCATGCTCGCGCTCCAGCGCCCACCGCCGGAGCGCCTCCTGCCTGCTCTGCTGCACGGAGGACTCGGCATTGGCGACCCGCTACTAAAGAGAGGACATCTCGGCACGGGCAGAATCCAGCTCCTCTTGCACTGAGGTCAGGGCGGCTGCGGCGGCCTTCTCGCGGAGTTCCGCCTCAGCCAACCCTGACATGAGGACAGTGGTCCTGCCCACGGCTTCGGCTTCCACAAGCTCCAGCTTCAGGTCGTGCATGCCCTCAAGATCCGCGCACGCCTCGGCCACCCTGCGGTCAACCTCCTCCTGAGCCCCGACCTCGCGCGCACCAACAACATCCTCCGCTTGGGCAACTTGGCGCTCCCTCGTCTCCAGCCGCTCAAGCTCAATGCTACACTCCGAGGCTTCCAGCGGCAGCGCTTCCTCGTGCCTCAGGATCTCTTCCTCTTCAGTAGGCGTCCCCCTCATCGACGCTAGGGCGGCCTTGTGCACCTCCACTTGCTGCTCCAAGGAAGCGCTCCAGTCCTGGAGCTCCCACACGCGCTTTTCTGTGATCTCGCGACGACTATCGGCTTCCCGGGCTTCTTCCAAGGCTCGGGCGTAGGCTTCTCGCGAGGCCGCAAGAGACGCCTCAGCCTTTGCATTGTCAAGCTCGCGCTGATGCCGCCTGAGGTTGATGGCCACCTTCAGTTTGTGCCACTCCTCCGTCAGCTGAAGACCCTCGGCCTCAAGGCGCGTGTCCACAACCACGAGTTCTCCGCCAAGCCAGCTCATCACGCCCATCGCCTCCTGAAAGAGCTCATGGAGGACCACACTCTGTTGGTGCGCAAACTTGACCACGCAGACGATTCCGTCCTCCACAGCAGCGGTCGCTGAAGGGGCCTGAAGCGGCTCGCTCCCTCCCACCAGGGGGCTGGGGGATGGTACTTCCCCGATCGTCATCTGGGACATGGTGGGGGCCTGGACGGAGGAGGATCCGACACTCGAGGTAGAAGCCAAGATCTGAGCCATCCAGCCGCCGTCCACAACCAAAGGAGGAGCCCTTGGCATGCTCGTCACACCCCCGACGAGGCCACGAAGAAGAGATGGCAGGAGCGTGGGTTCGAGGCACCAGGCCGGCGTATCTGCCTCTCCAGCTGACCCCGCCTCAGGGGCAGCATGATGGCTTGGGGCACACAAGGACAAAGGAAGACTCGAGGCGGGAGGAGGTTGCTTTGGCAGGGGCTTCACAGCCTTAGTAGATGGGATCCTACAGAGCCGCCGCCAGGAACGGAAGCAGCACACGAGGGATCGCAAAGATAAGGTACTTACTCACCTATGGCGATGTACTTCCTCTGTTTCAATGGCCGGAAGGTGCTGCTGCTACGGCTTGGGGACCCTTTCCTCTTGCAGAGCGCACCGAAGTCTACACGGAGCCGACCAAAGCGTTGGACGTGGCGGTCAACGCAGGGCACGGTTGGTGGAGCACCCGCGGGGGTGACCCCAGGAGCGCCAAGCCGGAGAGAGCCATCAAGTTCCGCCTCGCGACGCCCCCAGGGGCCTCAGGAGCTTCGGCCTCGGGAGCAGCAGGTCACGTCGCCCCCTCAGCTGTCGCCTCGGCATGGGAGTTGCGGGCTCCCGAAGATGGCGCCTCAGGAACTGCGGGCGGCTTCGATGCCTCGACACCCGCGCCCCCAGCCTCCATTGGTGCTTCCCCCCCCCCCCCCCCCCCCGCGCGTCGGCTCTTGGGGCAAGGTTGGCGCCAGTGACAGGAAGGGGGACCACGTGATAGGGTTCTCACGGGGCCCCTTAAAGCCAACTGGACGCATCCCACATTCATCAAAGGGGGGCATCTGCCCCGCGAACTCCACCGTATTGGAGTAGCATTACAAGAGACAACCCTCCAGTGGAATATCGGCTGGCAAGGGGTCGCCCGCCAGGATCTCGAGCACCGTCCTTCGTGCCTCGAGCGGAAGCCCTGCCTCCTGAAGCCTCATGTGGTCCAGGCCGGCAGACAGGGTCCACATCGGCTGAGAATGGCGCTGGAGGGGGGCGACGCGCCATCGGAGGAACTCCTTCATCACCATGGGGGTAGTCAAGCCAAGGCTCGTCAGCTTTGTCAACCGGAGCCAGACGAAGGCAAGGCGGGGGCTCACGAGTTTCTCGTGGCCCCAGCTGGAGCTCGGGGCGGCGGGTGTCGATGGAGGCGAGAGCAGAGGGTTGAGCACTCTGACATCCACGTACACCCACCACGCCCGAAACCCGCTCGCGGACGGCGGGAGGTCAAAGTCAATCCCCGAGCCGACCGGCGCCGCTGAGGGAGTCCTAGATTAGGAGTCCTCGGACAGCCGGACTATATACTTTGGTCGGACTGTTGGACTATGAAGATACAAGACTGAAGACTTCGTCCCGTGTCCGGGTGGGACTCTCCTTTGCGTGGAAGGCAAGCTTCTCCTCCCTTGTAATCGACTCTGTGTAACCCTAGCCCCCTCCGGTGTCTATATAAACCGGAGGGTTTAGTCCGTAGGACAACAACAATCAGAATCATAGGCTAGATTCTAGGGTTTAGACTCTACGATCTCGTGGTAGATCAACTCTTGTAATACTCATATCATCAAGATCAATCAAGAAGGAAGTAGGGTATTACCTCCATCGAGAGGGCCCGAACCTGGGTAAACATTGTGTCCCCCGCCTCCTGTTACCATCCGCCTTAGACGCATAGTTCGGGACCCCCTACCCGAGATCCACCGGTTTTGACACCGACATTGGTGCTTTCATTGAGAGTTCCACTGTGTCATCACCATAAGGCTTGATGGATCCTTCGATCGTCGGCAATGATGCGACCCAGGGTGAGGTTTTTCTCCCCGGACAGATCTTCGTGTTTGGCAGCTTCGCACTGCGGGCCAACTCGCTTGGCCATCTGGAGCAGATCGAGAGCTATGCCCCTGGCCGCCAGGTCAGGTTTGGAAACTTAAACTATATTGCCAACATCCGCAGAGACTTGATCTTCGACAGATTCGAGCCGTGTCAGGTCCGCCGCACAGTCACAACGAGCATGACTTAGCTCTGCCGCCAGACAGTGTTTGGGAGATCACACCTGTGGTAATTCCGGCTCTCGATCCAGAACAGATCGCGCCGTTCGAGGATGGGTCGATGGACCCCGCCATGAAGGCCGCACACTGAACGGCGATAGAGCCAAATACTGACTTCACCTCCTATGAGACATGTGTTGCCGGATCCTTGGATTCGTCCCCGGCCACGGGCCCCGAACTATGTCCGTGCCTATCGAATCTGATTGGGCGTCGATCATGGAGTTTTCCTCCACGGATATCTTTCAGCACTCGCCCTTGGGCGATGTGCTAAATTCATTAAGGTCTCTCTCCTTGTCAGGAGGCCCTTGGCCGAACTATGTCCGGCTGGAGTGGGAAGAGAACAACAAAGAAATTCGTTCCCCACCCACCACCCACTTAATAGCCACTGTCGACAACTCAACCGACATGCTTGATTTCGACTCCGAAGACATCGACGGTATAGACGACGACGCAGGAGAGGAACAGGAACCACCGCCCACAGGGCGCTGGACAGCCACTTCATCACACGATATATACATGGTGGATACACCCAAAGAAAACAATGACGAAGAACAGAAGGATGCAACGAAGGATAATTCCCTTGAGAAGCAACCAAAGCAACGACGTAGGCGCCGCTCCAAATCCCGCCTCGGCAAAAACAACGATAACAACGCAAGAAAAAATAATACCCCCGTCGACTCCAAATCAAAAGACGACCACCTGGACCCAGCGGCAGAGCAGGATGAACCAGCGGACGGTTAACATAGTACGGAGCCGCTGTCCCATCATGGCGACGCCGAGAGTAAAGCTCATCAACCTATCTACGGAGAGGAGAATAGTCTGGATGATGATGCACACATCATCCCGGAAAGGCACTTGGAGCAAGAGGACCTCCACAGAAGGCTTATTGCCACCGCGAGGAGTCTGAAGTAGTAGAAGCAAAGGCTTAAGGACGCGCAAAATACACTCAACAGTAGATGCAACAAAGTGCTCGACAATGAAGAAAAGTACGGTGGCAGCCGCCACACAAAGAGCTATCCAAAGCGCAAGCTGCTGCCCGAATTCGATGACGAGGCCTTAGAGCCTATACGGCCAAAAATAAAACGGCCGATCAGCCGGATCGACCACCCCGTGGCCGCGATAGGGCGGCTAACGATGTCGCACATAAGTCAGCACACGATTTATATGAGGACTTGCACCAAAAAGCCGGTATGACCAGGTCCATCTACGGATCTAGGAAGCGCGCTTCGACACAGAATCAAAACCGAACACTACAACCGTCAGAATGACATGACACATCTGTCAGGACCCCGATTCCAAGTCACATCGATCTAGCCGGTAACACCTCATATCACTTTGCGGCCTCACGCACGGTATCCCACGGGTGTCGCCTTACCATGGCCCGGGAACGTTTGCGCCTTTTGGCTCACGTATATGATAGTGTCGCTAGTATCCATATGACAGAGAACCCGGGCCGACATGGCTAGTCGTGAACCCAAAGCGGCATAGACCTATGGAGACAGGCATACATGAATCACATCGAACATGTCGGTCATCAGCGAGTGATTCCGGGATGTAGCACTGGGCTAACAGGACTGCGGGGAACCCGGGCTGTAGCAGGCTAGGCAGGACTCCAGATATCACCGCGTGACATTTCCCCGAAGGGACAGACATAGGAACGAAGTGAAACACATGCAGGCCAGTCAAGTGTCCTGAGCAGTAGTGCTGGGCTAGCAGGACTCCGGTGAACTGGGCTGTAGCGGACTACCATGGCTCGAGGAACACAGGACTACATTTCCCCATAAGAAGGGCTGCCAAGGATAAACAACTAGATTGTCGGATCCCACCCATACCAAGCATTTCAATCATACACATAATATGCCCGATATGAGTACATACAACATGGCATCACAACAAAACTCTACAACTCAAGAACTTTATTTAAAGGCTCCAGAGAGCCATACATAACACGTTCATACAGATAGGGGTCACATGACCCGACACTCAAGTCATACAATCATACAAGCACATGCGGAAGCAACTAGTCTGGGAACAGACTCTAGAAAGAAGAAGGCTTCTCGAAGCTTGTCTAACTACATAGGGCCCTCCATGGCCAGGATCACCACCTGGGTGGCTAGTCACTCGTCGACGTCAAGGTCTACGTAGAACCCATCGGAGGGGGCGGTGTTGTCGTCTGAAAACAATAATTAAACAAACATGAGTACAAAGGTACTCAGCAAGTCTTACATCAGACCCTACTATACATGCTTATTCTCAAGAAGGTGGTGGGGTTAATGCAGCAAGCCAGCTTTGACTCTTGGCTAAGCTATCCTACGGAACCCCACCAGTAAAATAGTTTTCGCACACGAGTCCACTACTCACCAACACAATACTCCACCGGGGATCCTCCCTCGTCATCCTACGAGAGGGCCATCCTCGGTACTCACACTTATCTTGAGTCTTTTAGTAGTATCCATTAACTTGTCTATGAACTTTATAGGCAACCAAGTAGTCCTTTACCGCGGACGCGGCTATTCGAATAGTTTTATACCCTGTAGGGGTGTACTTCCTCATACACGCTTTCACCACTTACCGCCGCTTACACGACATGTACTCGGCAACCTTCAAGCGGAAGCCCAGCGAGGGTGTCAGCCACGGCCTACCTAAACACTTAAGTCTCTAGTACAGGTTTATCGCCTATCCAGGTTCCATCCGCAGGGAGTCCGGCCGAGGTTTCCACATACGGCCCCGAACGATGTGAACAGGGTCCCGAGACGCCTAACGGGCGCCCGACATACCCGGCCACGGTGTATCTACCGCAACATAGCCCACCCCTAGGGTCAGCGCTACGCACGGCCGCCAACACATAACCTACAAACACCAGAAACTATTTGCAACTCCTGGATAGAGTACTAGGGTGATTAAGAAGCCGAGAGGGTCCATTGGTTTCGGGCCCAATGTACGGTAGTAACTGCATCTTAAATCACACATACAAATCTCAGTTCTTAGGGACGGCCTCAATGAAACAACCCACCATGTACTCCTACATGGCCTCTCATCGATACCTTTACCAAAACAGGTTCAACACATCCCTCACATTACCGACATAAGCATTTCATTCTAGCCCATCACCCAGATGAACCAGACCTGACACAACTCTAAGCATAGCAGGCATAGCAAGGTAGGAATCACATACATGGCTCAATCAACTCCTACACATGCTAGTGGGTTTCATCTAGTTACTGTGGCAATGACAGGTCATGCAGAGGATAAGGGTTCAACTACCGTAGCACACAGCAGATTGAAACGCGTTGTCTTAATGCAGTAATCAAGAGCAGAAGCGAGAACATGGGTTGTATCGGAATGATCAATGGTTGCTTGCCTGATGGAGTGGTAGTGGGATACTGCCCTTCAGTTGGATACTCGTGAATATCCTCGGAGGCAGAACCTACCATGAAGAACACATCGGAACACAATCAACACATGACGATATGCAACAATATGATGCATGCTATGACATGGCAATATGAATGTGTCTTGGCCTAATGCAAGTTATAATAGAAAGGAATGAACTCATTTGAATCAAAGATTCAAATATTAGCTCATTAAACATGGCCTTAATAGTGCATTTCCTTATTCTGCTTAAACAGCAAGGTAAACTTGTTTTGTCATGCATGAAACCATTACAGATGGATAGATTAAATTATTCTGATCATTTTTCATATATAAATCTTTGCATTTGGAGCTATGGTTGATTTTCTATGATTTTTAGAAGTTTTGACTATTTTCTGGAATTTCCTGAATAAAAATAATCCAGAAAATGCATTACTGCGTCAGCATTGCGTCAGGCTGACCTCAGCAGGTCAAAGGCGCCAGCCCAGGTCAAACCTGACTAGTGGGCCCCTTCTGTCAGCCTCTCAGCTAATTAACATGGTTAGATTAACACTAATTAGCTATCAGTGGGGCCTGGGCCCACATGTCAGTGACTGATTTAATTAAAATTAATTAAAACTAATCCTAAATTAGTTAGCAGACCGGCCCCACCTGTTATAGACTCAGGGGGGGTCTACCTGGGCCCACCCAGGGGTCAAACTGGGTCAAACTCGCCGGCGTTGAGCCGCCGGCGAGGCCGAGACGGCGGAGGGCTTCGGATTTGGTCATCCGGTGACCAAATCGACGGCGGAGACGTGCTACGCGTAGCTGGGGCTCGTGCGCATCTAGTGGGGCAAGCGGGAGGAGCTAGGGTGGAGCGAGCTCGCCGGAATCGAGCTCGTGGCGGCGGCCGAAGTTCAGACGGGGTGGGTTTCGACGCTACGGTGCACGGGAGGAAGAGCTGGTGGTGGCTACGGGCTCCTGGTGCTGCAGTGAGCACAACGGCGAGCTTGGCCTCGAGCCACTGTGGCTCTAGCCACGACGGCGCCATGGTCGGCGGCGGGGAGCTCTCGGGTGCAGTGGGAATGGCGGCTACGGAGGCCAAACGAGCACGGGAGCTAGGGGGAAAGGAGGAGGAGCTCACAGCGGAGTCGGAGAGGGGGTCAGCGAGCTCTGGGAGGTCCTGAGGCCAGCAAATCGAACGACGGCGTCCGGTGGCCGTGGACGGGGAAGAAGGGCACCACGTTGTCTTGGGGTCGTCCGAGCTTGCGTGAGTCGACGGAGAGGTCCAGGGTGACGAGGCGGAGCGATTGGGCTCGTCGGAGGGGCGAGGGAGTGGCTGTGGTGGCAGCTACGACGATCGGCGGCGAGGTACGCGCTCGGCCATCGCGGGGGAGAGTGAGGGAGACGAGGGGGAGAGTGAGAGAGGATGAGAGGGGGACATGGGGGTCGCGTGGCACTCCTGGACGTCTCCAGCACGTCGGCAGAAGCAGGAGGTGGCCGGCGCGTGGCCGGCGCGCGGCGAGCACGCGCCCCTGCCTCCTGGCGCGAGGAGGACGACGACTGGCGAAGCCAGTAGGCTGGGCCGAGCCAGGTGGGCTGGCCAGCTCAGGTAAGGCCCAGGTGGGCTTCCCTCTCTCTTTTTCTTTTTATTTGTTTCTATTTTTCTATTTAACTGCAACTGTTGGGCTTTATTAAAAATACTAAATTGTTTCCAAAAATCCTGAAAATAATTGTGGGCTCTGTTTAGAATATTTCCAACAGCAAACATTTATTTCTAGAATTATTTGAGCACTTAATTTATTTTATAGCATTTAAATGCCCAAATTCAAATACTTATGATTTAATTCAATGACCTTCTGTTGACCTAGAAAATTGTGCACCAATTTTGCCAGAGGTTTTAATTTTAGTAAACCCTAGTTGTTTCCAGGGGGGTGTTGGGGGTTTCTTCCTTCCCCATTCCAAATTTAAGAGAAATTTAAACATGATGCACACTCTAATGCTTGAACTTGCTAGGGTGTGACAACTCACCCCCACTCAAAAGAATCTCGTCCCGAGATTTAGGATCCTCTGGAAAGAAGGTGGGGTACTCGAGTCGAAGACGATCCTCCCTTTCCCAAGTGGCTTCCTTCTCGGAATGGTGTGACCATTGAACCTTGAGAAACTTGATATTCTGACATCGAGTGGTACGCTCGGCTTGATCAAGGATACGAACGGGATATTCCCGATATGAGAGGCTATCTTGTAGATCAAGCGTTTCGTGGTCCACTCCACGGATGGGATCCGCGAAGCAACGCCTGAGTTGAGAAACGTGGAAGACATCGTGAACTCTGGAAAGATGTGGAGGTAGTTCCAATTGGTAAGCAACTTCTCCTCGTTTGGCAAGAATGCGAAAGGGTCCAATGTAACGAGGGGCCAATTTTCCTTTGATACCGAAACGATGGGTTCCCTTTAACAGAGTAACCCGAAGGTAAGCCCTCTCGTCGACTTCATAAGTCATAGGCTTATGTTTATGATCATATTGACTCTTTTGACGAGATTGGGCTGTTTTCAATTTCTCACGAATAACGCGAACCTGCTCTTCTGCTTCCTGAATCATATCCGGGCCAAGGAGTTGTCTTTCCCCGGTTTCTGACCAGTTAAGAGGCGTTCGACATTTTCGTCCATAGAGGACTTCGAAAGGAGCCTTGCCCAAGCTGGCTTGATAACTATTGTTATAAGCAAACTCCGCGAATGGGAGGCAATTCTCCCAACCCATTCCGAACGAGATGACAGAGGCTCGGAGCATATCTTCCAGAATTTGATTGACTCGCTCTACTTGACCGCTTGATTGAGGATGGAAGGCGGTACTAAAAGAGAGACGAGTTCCCATAGCATTTTGGAAACTTTCCCAAAATCGAGAGGTGAAGAGACTCCCACGGTCTGAATTAATTTCCAATGGAACACCATGAAGAGACACTATTCGGGAGATGTATAAATCGGCTAGCTGGCTAGCGGTGATACTCTCACGAATAGGTAGAAAGTGGGCTACTTTGGAAAGACGGTCGATCACGACGAAGATGGCATTATTCCCTCTCTTGGTCCTGGGAAACCCAGTGATGAAATCCATACTGATTTTATCCCATTTCCATTCAGGAATAGCCAAAGGTTGAAGGCTGCCAGCAGGCCGTTGATGCTCTGCTTTAACACGACGACAAATGTCGCAATTAGCAATGTAATGAGCGATTTCTCTCTTCATCCTAGTCCACCAAAACCTCTGGCGTAGGTCTTGATACATTTTAGTACTACCGGGATGAATGGTGAGAGGGGATTCATGAGCTTCCTTAAGGATCAGCCGCCTCAGGTTTCGTGCCTTTGGAACCACTAGGCGATTCCCAAAGTATACGACACCTTGATCATCAATGGAGAAACAATTTGCGACTCCTTTCTTAATGTTTCTCTTAATACGGGAGATTCCCGGATCTACCTTCTGTGCCTTGATGATCTGATCCGTAAGGGTAGGTTTCGCCACCAGGGTGGATAGGAATCCTCGAGGAACAATGTGAAGATTAAGCTTACGAAATTCCTCATGGATAAGTGGTTGACTTTGTTGTAACATCAGGGTGTTACAATAGGACTTACGGCTTAGCGCATCAGCCATGACATTGGCTTTGCCCGGGGTGTAAGTTATTCCTAAGTCGTAATCCGAGATCAACTCAACCCAACGTCTTTGCCTGAGATTCAAGTCTGGTTGGGTGAAGATATATTTCAAACTTTGGTGATCGGTGAAGATCTCGCAACGATTACCGAGAAGGTAATGTCGCCAAGTTTTAAGTGCATGGACTACAGCTGCAAGCTCTAGATCATGTGTGGGATAATTTTCCTCATGTGGGTGTAATTGCCGTGAAGCATAGGCAATTACCTGACGATCTTGCATGAGTATGCAACCTAGTCCTTGTCGCGAGGCGTCGCAATAGATAATAAAGTCCTTGGAGAAATCTGGTGGTACCAGTACGGGAGCAGATGTCAGGCGTCTTTTCAGTTCCTGATAGCTGAACTCGCACTGTGGAGTCCACTCGAACTTTTTATCTTTCTTGAGGAGTTCAGTTAGAGGTTTGGCAACCTTGGAGAAATTCTCGACAAAGCGGCGGCAATAGCTCGCTAAGCCAAGGAAGCTCCGAACTTGCTTGACCATCTCAGGTGGAGTCCAATCAAGGACGGCTTGAACTCGCTCGGGATTGACAGCAATACCCTTACCAGAGATTACATGGCCTAGATAGGTCACTTCTGGCAACCAAAATTCACACTTGGAGAATTTGGCATAAAGGCGATGCTCTTGAAGTTTCATCAATACCAGCCTTAGATGTTCGGCATGTTCCTCTTCATTCTTGGAGTAGATGAGTATGTCGTCGAGGTATACTACGACGAATTTATCCAAGTACTCCATGAAAACCGAGTTCATTAACCGCGAGAAGGTGGCTGGGGCATTGGTTAAACCGAAGGACATGACGGTGTACTCGTATTGGCCATAACGAGTAACAAAGGCCGTTTTGGGAATGTCCCCATTTCTGATTTTAATTTGATGGTAGCCCAACCTCAAATCCATCTTGGAAAAAACCGAGGATCCAGCGAGCTGATCATACAGATCGTTAATCCTGGGAAGCGGGTATTTGTTCTTTATGGTGACCAGGTTGACAGGGCGGTAATCCACAACCATTCGATCCGTTCCATCCTTCTTCTTAACGAAGAGGACGGGGCAAGCCCAAGGAGAGGAACTAGGACGGATGAAACCCTTTTTCAAGAATTCATCGAGTTGGTTCTTAAGCTCGGCTAGTTCTAAGGGTGCCATCTTGTAGGGTCTTCTAGAAATTGGAACAGTTCCTGGAACAAGGTCTATCACAAACTCGACATCCCTTTCAGGTGGAACACCTGGCAATTCTTCTGGAAAGACATCCGGAAAGTCTCGGACTACCGGAACATCCTCAAGGTCTGGAAGGGGGTTGGCATTTAAGGAGTAAAGCTGGCGCTTGGCCACTCGAGTTAAGACATTGAATGTCTTGCCCGATGGGTGAGTAAGTTGAACGGTTCTAGTGGCACAATCGATCTTAGCATAATGAGCTGACATCCAGTCCATACCTAAGATGATGTTTATGTCCGAGGACTTTAGAGCTATTAAGGATGCAAGGAAGACAAGTCTATCGACAAGGATTTTGTTCCCATGGCTTACTCTAGAAGTTTGCCATCTAGAGCCAGGAGTTTGAATTTCCATGGTAGAGGGCATGTCACAGAATGTCATGTTGTGCAATCGAGCATAGTTCTCGGATATGAATGAATGAGATGCTCCAGTATCGAAAAGAACAGATGCCGGATGGCAGTTAACAAGGAGCGTACCAAGGACGACGTTGGGATCCTCATGAGCCTCCTCGGCTGAAACATAGTTGACATGGCCACGTGCAGTGGTGGCCGGCTTGGCGTAGAATGTTTTTCCCGCGGGCTTACCACGGCCAACGGACTTTCCAATTTGATTGGAGTTGTTGTTCTGGGGACACTCTCAGCTATAGTGACCCGGCTCGCCACACTTAAAGCATGTCACCACATTGGGCGTGGAGCAGCATTAGCAGCGGGGCCACCATAGGGCTTGGGCGGTGCAAATTGCTGGTTGGGACGAGGCGCCTCAAAGGATGGCCTCGGGATGAACCTGGGTGGCAGTGCCGTGCTTGGGATCCACACCCGGCGCTTCTGAGCTCCAAAGCCGGATGAAGAGCCAAAGTCACGGGAGTGCTTGCGTGAAGCGTCATAATCAGTCTGGCATGTCTCAGCACTGATGGCTTTATTGACCAACTTCTGAAAGGAGGTGCACTCGTGCAGACGAAGATCACGGCGAAGCTCAGGGCTAAGTCCCTTGCGGAACCTTGCTTGCTTCTTAGCGTCAGTAGATACCTCTTCGGAAGCATAGCGTGCCAGATTTCCAAATTCACGACTATAAGCATCCACGGTCAGTCTTCCTTGGGTGAAGTTGCAGAACTCCTCCCTCTTGCGATCCATGAGACCTTCCGGAATGTGATGCTTGCGGAAAGCCTCACTGAACTCAGCCCAAGTAGTAACTTGGCCGACCGGGCGCATAGCTTCGAAGTTTTCCCACCAAAGGCTAGCAGGGCCTTTGAGGTGATAGGCAGCAAAGGTAACCTTGTCGGCTTCGGCAATGTTGGCAGAACGTAGCTTGTGAGTGATGCTGTGAAGCCAGTCATCCGCGTCGAGGGGTTCGACGGAATGGTTAAACTTTGGTGGGTACAGCTTGATAAAGTCATTGATTGACACCAAGTCATTTCGTGGATGGCGTGCAGTGTTCTGCTCTATCCGCTCTAGCAGGCGGTTAGTCTCACGCTTGTTTCTTTCCGCCTCCAGCATTACTTCGGCCAGAGAAGGCGGGTGAGGCAGATTTTCACCCCTAGCTGCACTGGCTTCCCCCTGCTCCGAGGCAGCAGGGTTGCTGCGGGTGTTGACTATCCTAGGAGAAAACAAGACAATGGTTTAGATAGGGATGGCTCAAACTTAGCAAGGAAGTGCAGAATGTAATGGATAACGCGGAATGCAGAGATGATCATCCATATGTCATCGTAATATAAAACTGCCATATTTATACCAACGGTTATACACATCATACATAGTTTAGTACAAGCCCAGGCTACAGTACAACTATGATGAAAGATATTACATCTCATCGAAGGCATTCCAAGCTCCTATACATTATTTGTCTACACCTCCGGGATTGACTACACACCAAGTCGTATTCCACAAGTCACGCAGGACAGTGGAGATACAACTGCTACAATACTAGTGGTACTACTACTAACTCAGACAGCTCCGTAGTAGTTCTCATAGAAGTCACCTCCATAGCCTGGAAGTTCAACGTGACCATCCGGAAACAGACGGTCCTGAGGAGCCTGTGGACCATAGGGGCTAGGATGAGGTCTTGGACCAACAAACGGTGGCCTGCGGGGACCACGGGGTGGGGTGATGCCTCCCACATCACGCCAATCCACCATGTCTGGCAGAGCTGATCTCACAGGATATAGATCCCTGGTATCCGTACATCCAGCTTGCACCGCAGGTGCAAACCGAGTCAATGTGGCCCAATGATCAGCACGGGTATTGAAAAGCTCCAGCCTCAAGGCCCGATTCTCTCGGTCCTTATCTTCGAGCATCTCGGCAGTGGTACGAGTTAATGAGTCCTCCTGAGTGGAGTCAGCATAAATAGCCTGAAGATACCCTTGCGCTCCCGGAAGTGAAGCTGGCATGTAACGGAAGTCGGTGTTCCGAAGCAGGCCAGTCCGGACTCGCAAGATGGTCATCATAGAATAGGCAGCATCCTGAACAGCCATCTCAACAGTAACCTCGAGTCCATAGGAACAGTGAAGGGGCTCGGTAGATCCAGGATAAGAAGGAAATATCCTGACGGTGCAGAGATATTGGCTTTGATTAAAGTCGCGGAACTGCTCTTCGACGGTGTATTCGGGATACCAACGGTAGCCCGTCTCGATCATTACCCGGACTAACATAGCAGTATGACCGGGCACGTCGTGGCACCGGGTCAGGCGAACCACTTGGTTTCGAACACGGTTGGCCATCTGAAAGCACAACCACAATGCAAAGACATCAGAATTTCTAGGGAAAATTGGACAGCATAACAGCTGTAAATGCTTAGAAAAAGATTTGAGACATCCACAACAGTTCGCAATACCACTCAACAACATCATATCAAGATTCCGATCCAATTAGCAACATACTAAAATAGTAGAAACTAAACTGGGGCTTGTAGCATCAATCCTATAAGCTACTACGGATTAGTAACACGTGAACCTGATAGAAAGAGAGAGCCTAGTCCTTAACCCACGTTGAATGAGAAGAGAATGACTCAGATCAGAGGCATAGGGTCAAGGAGTAAAAGAGCCTTACGTTCCCTCCCACAATCAATTCCCCTACATATAACTAAAGCATTTCTAGACTCGACATCGACCAGTTTGGCTCAACGAACCTACAAGCAGTCCGGCTCTGATGCCAACGCTGTCAGGACCCCGATTCCAAGTCACATCGATCTAGCCGGTAACACCACATATCACTTTGCGGCCTCACGCATGGTATCCCACGGGTGTCGCCTTACCATGGCCCGGGACTGTTTGCGCCTTTTGGCTCACGTATATGATAGTGTCGCTAGCATCCATATGACAGAGAACCCGGGCCGACATGGCTAGTCGTGAACCCAAAGCGGCACAGACCTATGGAGACAGGCATACATGAATCACATCGAACATGTTGGTCATCAGCGAGTGATTCCGGGCTGTAGCACTGGGCTAACAGGACTCCGGGTAACCCGGGCTGTAGCAGGCTAGGCAGGACTCCGGATATCACCGCGTGACATTTCCCCAAAGGGACAGACATAGGAACGAAGTGAAACACATGCGGGCCAGTCAAGTGTCCTGAGCAGTAGTGCTGGGCTAGCAGGACTCCGGTGAACCAGGCTGTAGCGGACTACCATGGCTCAAGGAACACAGGACTACATTTCCCCATAAGAAGGGCTGCCAAGGATAAACAACTAGATTGTCGGATCCCACTCATACCAAGCATTTCAATCATACACACAATATGCCCGATATGAGTACATACAACATGGCATCACAACAAAACCCTACAACTCAAGAACTTTATTTAAAGGCTCCAGAGAGCCATACATAACACGTTCATACAGATAGGGGTCACATGACCCGACACTCAAGTCATACAATCATACAAGCACATGCGGAAGCAACTAGTCTGGGAACAGACTCTAGAAAGAAGAAGGCTTCTCAAAGCCTGTCTAACTACATAGGGCCCTCCATGGCCAGGATCACCACCTGGGTGGCTAGTCACTCGTCGACATCAAGGTCTACGTAGAACCCATCGGAGGGGGCGGTGTTGTCGTCTAAAAACAGTAATTAAACAAACATGAGTACAAAGGTACTCAGCAAGTCTTACAATAGACCCTACTATACATGCTTATTCTCA
Organism: Triticum urartu; assembly: GCF_003073215.2. NCBI lineage: Eukaryota > Viridiplantae > Streptophyta > Magnoliopsida > Poales > Poaceae > Triticum > Triticum urartu. Next base: position 470,931,342 of record NC_053027.1, read on the forward strand.
AGAAGGTGGTGGGGTTAATGCAGCAAGCCAGCTTTGACTCTTGGCTAAGCTATCCTACGGAACTCCACCAGTAAAATAGTTTTCGCACACGAGTCCACTACTCACCAACACAATACTCCACCGGGGATCCTCCCTCGTCATCCTATGAGAGGGCCATCCTCGGTACTCACACTTATCTTGAGTCTTTTAGTAGTATCCATTAACTTGTCTATGAACTGTATAGGCAACCAAGTAGTCCTTTACCACGGACGCGGCTATTCGAATAGTTTTATACCCTGCAGGGGTGTACTTCTTCATACACGATTTCACCACTTACCGCCGCTTACACGACATGTACTCGGCAACCTTCAAGCGGAAGCCCAGCGAGGGTGTCGGCCACGGCCTACCTAAACACTTAAGTCTCTAGTCCAGGTTTATCGCCTATCCAGGTTCCATCCGCAGGGAGTCCGGCCGAGGTTTCCACATACGGCCCCGAACGATGTGAACAGGGTCCCGAGACGCCTAACGGGCGCCGGCATACCCGGCCACGGTGTATCTACCGCAACATAGCCCACCCTTAGGGTCAGCGCTACGCACGGCCGCCAACACATAACCTACAAACACCAGAAACTATTTGCAACTCCTGGACAGAGTACTAGGGTGATTAAGAAGCCGAGAGGGTCCATTGGTTTCGGGCCCAATGTACGGTAGTAACTGCATCTTAAATCACACATACAGATCTCAGTTCTTAGGGACGGCCTCAATGAAACAACCCACCATGTACTCCTACATGGCCTCTCATTAATACCTTTACCAAAACATGTTCAACACATCCCTCACATTACCGACATAAGCATTTCACTCTACCCCATCACCCAGATGAACCAGACCTGACACAACTCTAAGCATAGCAGGCATAGCAAGGTAGGAATCACATACATGGCTCAATCAACTCCTACACATGCTAGTGGGTTTCATCTAGTTACTGTGGCAATGACAGGTCATGCAGAGGATAAGGGTTCAACTACTGTAGCACACAGCAGATTGAAACGCGTTGTCTTAATGCAGTAATCAAGAGCAGAAGCGAGAACATGGGTTGTATCAGAATGATCAATGGTTGCTTGCCTGATGGAGTGGTAGTGGGATACTGCCCTTCAGTTGGATACTCGTGAATATCCTCGGAGGCAGAACCTACCACGAAGAACACATCGGAACACAATCAACACATGACGATATGCAACAATATGATGCATGCTATGACATGGCAATATGAATGTGTCTTGGCCTAATGCAAGTTATAATAGAAAGGAATGAACTCATTTGAATCAAAGATTCAAATATTAGCTCATTAAACATGGACTTAATAGTGCATTTCCTTATTCTGCTTAAACAGCAAGGTAAACTTGTTTTTTCATGCATGAAACCATTCCAGATGGATAGATTGAATTTTTCTGATCATTTTTCATATATAAATCTTTGCATTTGGAGCTATGGTTGATTTTCTATGATTTTTAGAAGTTTTGACTATTTTCTGGAATTTCCTGAATAAAAATAATCCAGAAAATGCATTACTGCATCAGCATTGCATCAGGCTGACGTCAGCAGGTCAAAGGCGCCAGCCCAGGTCAAACCTGACTGGTGGGCCCCTTCTGTCAGCCTCTCAGCTAATTAACAGGGTTAGATTAACACTAATTAGCTGTTAGTGGGGCCTGGGCCCACATGTCAGTGACTGATTTAATTAAAATTAATTAAAACTAATCCTAAATTAGTTAGCAGACCGGCCCCACCTGTCATAGACTCAGGGGGGTCTACCTGGGCCCACCCAGGGGTCAAACTGGGTCAAACTCGCCGGCGTTGAGCCGCCGACGAGGCCGAGACGGCGAAGGGCTTCGGATTTGGTCCTTCGGTGACCAAATCGACGGCGGAGACGTGCTACGCGTAGCTGGGGCTCGTGCGCATCTAGTGGGGCAAGCGGGAGGAGCTGGGGTGGAGCGAGCTCGCCGGAATCGAGCTCGTGGCGGCGACCGGAGTTCGGACAGGGTGGGTTTCGACGCTACGGTCACGGGAGGAAGAGCTGGTGGTGGCTACAGGCTCCTGGTGCTGCACTGAGCACAACGACGAGCTTGGCCTCGAGCCACTGTGGCTCTAGCCACGACGGCGCCATGGTCGGCGGCGGGGAGCTCTCGGGTGCAGTGGGAATGGCGGCTACGGAGGCCAAACAAGCACGGGAGCTAGGGGGAAAGGAGGAGGAGCTCACAGCAGAGTCGGAGAGGGGGTCAGCGAGCTCGGGGAGGTCCTGAGGCCAGCGAATTGAACGACGGCGTCCGGCGGCTGTGGACGGGTAAGAAGGGCACCACGTTGTCTTGGGGTCGTCCGAGCTTGCGTGAGTCGACGGAGAGGTCCAGGGTGACGAGGCGGAGCGATTGGGCTCGTCGGAGGGGCGAGGGAGTGGCTGTGGTGGCAGCTACGACGATCGGCGGCGAGGTACGCGCTCGGCCATCGCGGGGGAGAGTGAGGGAGACGAGGGGGAGAGTGAGAGAGGATGAGAGGGGGACGTGGGGGTCGCGTGGCACTCCTGGACGTCTCCAGGACGTCGGCAGAAGCAGGAGGTGGCCGGCGCGTGGCCGGCGCGCGGCGAGCACGCGCCCCTGCCTCCTGGCGCGAGGAGGACGACGACTGGCGAAGCCAGTAGGCTGGGCCGAGCCAGGTGGGCTGGCCAGCTCAGGTAAGGCCCAGGTGGGCTTCCCTCTCTCTTTTTCTTTTTATTTGTTTCTGTTTTCTATTTAACTGCAACTGTTGGGCTTTATTAAAAATACTAAATCGTTTCGAAAAATCCTGAAAATAATTGTGGGCTCTGTTTAGAATATTTCCAACAGCAAACATTTATTTCCAGAATTATTTGAGCACTTAATTTATTTTATAGCATTTAAATGCCCAAATTCAAATACTTATGATTTAATTCAATGACCTTCTGTTGACCTAGAAAATTGTGCACCAATTTTGCCAGAGGTTTTAACCCAAGACAAAGAGGGTGAACTTTTTAGAAGGGCATTTCAGGTTCATTGAAAATAATTTTATTAAACCCTAGTTGTTTCCAGGGGGGTGTTGGGGGTTTCTGCCTTCCCCATTTCAAATTTAAGAGAAATTTAAACATGATGCACACTGTAATGCTTGAACTAGCTAGGGTGTGACAACATCCAAATATAGGGGTGCCGCGCACTCCCTATGCTTCACCGATGAGGTTCTAGATCACGAATTTCTAGAAGGATTCAAACCCGTGAACATAGAGGCATACGACGGAATGACAGACCCTGGGGTCTGGATTGAGTGCTTTATCCTTCATATCCACATGGCTCGCGGAGATGATCTCCACGCCATCAAATACTTGCCCCTCAAGTTGAAAGGACCAGGTCGGCACTGGCTGAAGAGCCTCCCCGAAAACTCAATTAGAAGTTGGAAAGAGCTTGAAGATGATTTTAGGGCTAATTTTCAAGGGACCTATGTCCGACCTCCAGATGCAGACGATTTAAGTCATATAATTCAACAGCCCGGAGAGTCAGCCCGAAAGCTTTGGAACAGATTCCTCACTAAGAAGAATCAAATTATCGACTGCCCGGACGCCGAAGCCTTAGCGGCTTTCAAACACAGTGTCCGGGACGAATGGCTTGCCAGACACCTCGGCTAGGAAAAACCGAGGACAATGGCAGCCCTAACAAGCCTTATGACACGCTTTTGCGCGGGCGAAGATAGTTGGCTGGCCCGTAGCTGCACCAGCAACCCAGGCACATCCGAACTCAGGGATGGCAATGGAAAACCATGACGCAATAAAAGCAAGCGTCAAAACAGTGAAGACAGCTTAGACAACACGGCGGTAAACGCCGGATTCAGGAGCTCTCGACCCGATCAACGGAAAAAGCCATTTAAAGGCAGCAGAGATGGACCGTCCAGCCTAAACAAGATTCTAGACAGATTATGTCAGATTCATGGCACCTCCGACAAACCCGCAAATCACACCAACAGAGAATGCTGGGTCTTCAAGCAGGCCGGCAAGCTAAACGCCAAACACAAGGGGAGGGAGACACCAAGCGAAGACGACGATGAGCCTCGCCAGCCGAACACTGGGGGACAGAAAAAATTCCCACCAGAGGTCAAAACAGTGAACATGATTCACGTAATGAAGAGGAGGAGCAAACGCGCACTCCGAGACGTATGCGCCGTGGAGCCCTCTACCCCCAAGTTCAACCCTTGGTCGGCCTGCCCGATCACTTTTGATCGCGGGGATTACCCGACTAGTATCCGGCACGGAGGATCGGCTGCCTTGGTACTAGACCCAATAATTAACGGATACCATCTCACCCGAGTCCTTATGGACGGCGGTAGTAGTCTTAATCTGATATATCAGGACACAGTCCGCAAAATGGGGATAGACCCGACAAGAATCAGCCAAAGCAATACTACCTTTAAAGGAGTAATACCAGGCCCAGAGGCCCGCTGCACGGGCTCTCTAGTACTAGAGGTTGTATTCGGTTCTCCCGACAACTTCTGAAGTGAAAAGTTAACCTTCGACATCGCTCCATTCCGAAGCGGCTATCAGGCACTACTCGGAAGAACGGCCTTCGCTCGTTTTAGTGCAATACCGCATTACGCTTATCTTAAGCTTAAGATGCCAAGTCCACGTGGCATCATCATAGTTAGCGGAAACACAGAGCGTTCCTTACGCGCGAAAGAATGTGTGGCGGCTTTAGCAGCCGAACACTAAATGGCCTCTCCAAACCAAAATAAATGATCGGTTGTCAAGACCGTGGACACGGCTAGACGAGTCCGGTGCACCACTAGCTGTAACAGCTCAGATAAACCTAAGACTGGGTCGATGGATATACCCCATAGGTGGTGCTAGGGGCTTCCCGCATGTAAAAAGGACTATGGTTCGGCTTGACCTTATTTAGATTGAATTTTAATGGTTTATTAAGAATAACCAATTTTCCGCACGAAAACTTTCACCTGGGATTTTCTCTCTTACAGATGATCATCATGCTACACCCTTCCATGATACGGCACAACGGAGACACAGGCGTAGACGTGCGGCAGGGCCTCGTTCAAAGGTTTCTTTTTAGATTAAGACCCTGTGTAAACCTTTTTTACTGTCTCTTGTTGCTTCACACCCTCCGGATACTTAACATAACCAAGAGGGATGCTGGCGTTATTGACATTTCGTCATGTCAGACTAATGCACGTACCTGGAAATTCAGGGCTTATTATCGAGGGCGTTACTCAGCCCAGTATATGTTGTAAAGACCGAATATCCGAGGGAGTGTTCGGCGTCGCGAGTTTGTCCTTATATGCATCAGCTCCGAATCATGTCTTTGGTCAATAGTTGGGTTTGCCCGGCTCCCGTGTTTTGCTACCTTACGTTCCGCTCTATCGGCTAAGGTGGCACCGGGAGAACTACTGCGATTGTGCCCTGGTTCATCTGGATGAGCACCTCAGTAGAGAAAGCCGAAAACTGACTGTCATGATAAAGCATGAGACTGGTCAACCACTCAAGGACTCAGCGCAATCTTCGCGATTCCTCCGCATTAACGAAGGACCAGTTTCCTGGTCATGTATGTACGCGCACTGTATTTGGATAAGCGCAGAACTACCATGGGGCTATATAGTAGCCCCACTGTCAAACTCCTATGGCTAAGTGAAAGTGTTAAAGCAATATAGTCTGATTGCCTTGTTCGCCACGCTATCACCTCCTTAATGGACCAAGACGTTGGATCAAGTGTGAATACACGCTTTTCCGAACACCCCCGCATTATATGTGTGGGGTCTGAAGCCGACAACTACAAACTTTCAGGTTATATACATAAATAAACGGCCGCACATGAGGTATCATAATACTTTCAGGCAAAAGTATAAACACAACCTTTATAATCCAAATATCATTGTTTTTACAATTAGGATACATGTCACTCAAACATGATACTCTTCGAGCACCGAGCCTCTATTAAATGAGCGCCTTCTATGACTTCTTCAAAATAGTGCTCGGTCAAGACCTAGCCTACGGCCGGACCTCAGGTTGCATTAGGGTGGCATCCATCTCTGCCCAGTATGTCTTAACACGGGCAAGAGCCATCCGCGCACCCTCTATACATGTCGACCTCTTTACAGCGTCAATATGTGGCACAACACCAAGGAATCATTGCACTAGACCAAAATAACTATTCAGACTTGGCCCTTCCAGCCAAAGATGATCCACAACAGACCTCATGGCAAGCCTGGACAACCTATGGAGCTCAGCCCACTCGGCCATTTGCTCATTTAACAGCAGCGGACGTGTTGGAGCACTGAACTGCGACCAGAACAACTTTTCCACTTCGTGATCTTTTTGGTCTTTGAAAAACTCAGTCGCATCAGCAGCACTCGTTGCCAAGTCCAAATACGCGTTTGCAGCACTCCATAATTGATCCAAAGGGGCATACTGCGGATCTCCAAACTTCGTCCGCAACAAAAAGGGCTTCCCAGCCATGATATCTCCGGCTTGACGAAGCTCCTCCTTCGCCGCTCTGATTTTAGAGTGGGTCTCCTTGGCTGCTACCATGGCTTTCTCCAGGTCCGCCGCTTTCGCTTGGCTTTCCTTCTCAAGAAGCTCATACCGGTCGGCGGCATCCTTCAGCTCAACAGCCATCTTGGCTATTTTATCTTCGCTCTGGCGATGAGCAGCCCGTTCGGCTCTTAACTCTTCGGTCGCCTCTAGGGCGGCCGCATCACTCCTCCTAGCTTGTTACTTGGCTCGGGCAAGTTCCGCCTGAAGGGTCTCCACGGCGGCAGCTCCATCTGCAGTCACAACATATTATAGATACTAGCATCATGCTCCTCTTAATATTTGTTGACCACCCAAAAAAACATACCCTGTGCCTGGTCAAGCCGCTTGTTCACAAGCGCAATGTCAGCATCTGCCGCGTCAAGTTGCCGGCTAAGTCCGGCAAACTCAGCAGTCCGGCCAGCCACCGGACCGCCAGCCGCCTGGACATGAAGGTAGCGCGATCATTACCTGGGACTACGATCCTCTGTTTGCCGCCTCTGGACAGCAACCAGAGTCTCAGGGGCTACTATTTGTATAGAGCACACCAAGCGTGTGCAGTACCGTCAAAAAATTTATATATTACTTTGCGTACCTCAAAACCTCTTAGCAGGCTTGTAAAAGCTTCATGCAACCCACTTTCGGCAGATGAGATCCTCTCAACCACCGTACCCATTAAAGTACGATGCTCCTCTGAGATAGCCACTTGCTCCAAAAGACCCATCAGTACGTCTGGTTGTGCACCAGACAATCCCAGACTCTTTCTATTGCTCTCCTTAGGAGCCAAATACTCCGGACTTCGGGTGGCCAAAGGGTTACCTTCCGGCCTTGGCGGATCAGGAGAAATCCTCCATGATGACACATCAGGGTCGTCCGCCCCAGGAGGCTGGGAGACAGTAGGAGGCGTTCCGCTCTCCATCATCTCCGAAGAAGATCCCCCGAAGACAAACTCTGTCGAGAAGGGCTACGACCCGGCCTGCAAGACATATGTCTCGGTTACTGTCCTCGGAGATAAAGCTGGATATATTTACCAAAAGTACTCTAGTTCACTTACAGCTCGGTGGAGGGCTGACCCCCTTGTGGGCACTATGCAGTAAGGACGCCCTCCGGGGCAGGGCCCCCTGGCGAAGGTTTCTTCCCTCGTTTGGAAACCCTAGTTTCCAAGTCTTCAGAGGCGGTCCTTTTTCTTCCTTGGGGAGAGGGGATTCTAGATTCTTCTCCCCAATTATCCTCCTTCGCAGAGACACTAATTCCCCCGGTTTGGATGAGTAATGCATGAGGCCCGCTTTTAGCTTCTTTATTCCTCCCTTTATCTTCCCCTGATGGCACTTGATAAGGTGTGTGCTCAAGCATCCTGGCTAGTATAGGATCCGGTGAGCCTTCGGGAAGGGGGGCCGAACACCTGATCATCTTCGCCTTTCTTATCCAGTCCTAGCAAAGAGCGATTTTTTTAGAATGATGTTGTGACAAATAAAAAGACAGCATGTTCGGCCGCATAATTACTTACCTGGGTATCTGGACGGTTGCAGTTGAGACCCGCATCCTCGGTGGTGTCCGGACACTTTATTCGTGATCCGAAGAACAATGCATACATCTCTTCGAGCGTCATGCCAAAGAAGTGTTGAATAGTTCGCGGTCCTTCCGGGTTGAACTCCCACATACGGAGAGATCGACGTTGGCATGGAAGGACCCGATGAACTAGCATGACTTGCATTACCTTGACAAGGCTGACATCTCTCTTGAGGAGATCTCGGATGCGATTCTGCAATGTCGGCACGTCATTAACTGGCCCCCAGTCCAGCCCCTTGTTAACCCATGACGCCAGTTGTGGCGGGGGGCCCGGGCGGAAGGCGGGGGCAGCTACCTACTTCATACTTCGGGGAGCTGTGATGTAAAACCACTCCCGCTGCCATAAGTTGGACACCTCCGGGAAGGAACCCTTTGGCCATGGAGCATCAGCGCCTTTGCTTATCATGGCACCTCCGCATTTTGTGTGTCAACCATCGATCATCTTCGGCTTCACATTGAAGGTCTTGAGCCATAATCTGAAGTGTGGGGTGATGCGGAGGAAGGCCTCACACACGACGATAAACAAGGAGATGTGAAGGATGGAATCTGGAGCTAGATTGTGGAAGTCAAGCCCGTAATAGAACATAAGCCCTCTGACAAAGGGATCTAGACTAAAGCCTATCCCTCGGAGGAAGTGGGAAACAAATACGACACTCTCGTTGAGTTCGGGAGTGGGGATGACCTGCCCTTGGGCAGGCAGTTTGTGCGAGATTTCGGCGGTCAGATACCTGGCTTCCCATAGCTTCTTGATGTCCTCCTCTGTGACAGAGGAAGCCATCCACCGGCCTTGAAGGTTGGATACGGACATGGTTGAAGGTCCGAAGCACTTAGCCTAAGCCTTGGGTGTTGGAACTCGGGGTGGGGGAAGGGAAGGATTGAGCGCGAGAAGAAAAGGACAGGCCTTGGCCCCTTTATAAAGAGGGCGAATATCAAGTGTCCTCCCCGTGCCCGTTTGGAACTTGCCTAAAATCGAGTAGTCATATTAAACAAGAACGATCGGGTTACCCACACCCGTATTGATGAGACTCCCGTGATAAGGGGAACACGATCTCTGCTTCGACAGGACGTGCTAATAAAACCGCCTTGCAACACGTGCACTGGCAGGCAGGGAAAAACGGTTCATAATGACTGGGCCATGGCAGGACGTTACGTTATGAAAAGTTGTCAACCGATTGGATTTGTGGAATAATATACTCTCTACGGTGGTATGTGGAATTTGTTTTGCAGAGCTAGGCACGATCCTTGTGTTCAAAATCTTCTATGGATTATTCGGAGAAGGAACCCGCGTTGCAATGCCGAAGACAATCTGCACGCCGGACTCATCGTCATTGAAGCCTGGTCCAGGGGCTACTGAGGGAGTCCTGGATTAGGGGGTCCTCGGACAGCCAGACTATATACTTTGGCCGGACTATTGGACTATGAAGATACAAGACTAAAGACTTCGTCCCGTGTCCGGGTGGGACTCTCCTTTGCGTGGAAGGCAAGCTTGGCAATTTGGATATGTAGATCTCCTCCCTTGTAACCGGCTCTATGTAACCCTAGCCCCCTCCGGTGTCTATATAAACTGGAGGGTTTAGTCCGTAGGACAACAACAATCAGAATCATAGGCTAGCTTCTAGGGTTTACCCTCTACGATCTCGTGGTAGATCAACTCTTGTAATACTCATATCATCAAGATCAATCAAGCAGGAAGTAGGGTATTACCTCCATCGAGAGGGCCCGAACCTGGGTAAACATTGTGTCCCCCGCCTCCTGTTACCATCCGCCTTAGACGCACAGTTCAAGACCCCCTACCCGAGATCCGCCGGTTTTGACACTGTCAGCCACCACGGCCTGGAAGGCCACGCACCCCGAGCATTGTCGGGGGGCGGTTAAGTGCAGCGAGAAGAAATGGAGCAGAAGGGCCACAGAGGTGGCAATGCTCACCATGGCCTTGCAGACAAAGGCGAAGACTGCAAGAAGAGCAACGGATTCGGGATCTAGGTGCAACATATGAATCTGGTAATGGGAGAGCACGGTGTTGAAGAAGGCGGAGAAGGGGGGACCAAACCGGCCCACAGGGCGTCGACGAAGAATGGGACCTCAGTGGCAGTCCTGTCAATGGAAGCTCGGGATGCAGGCCAGGCTGTCGTCCCTCCCCACTCGTTGAAGCTGGTGGCGAGCACAGTGCGGACCTCGTCCATGGCCTCTCGATTGAGCACCCACGATCGGCTGATGGCGGGCTCGGCGGCCAGAGGCGGGTTCACCGAGGAAAGGGGGCTCTTCCCTTTCTCCATTCGGTTCGGCACCATGGCGATGGAGGGAGTTGAGCTCAAGTCAGATTAGGGGAAGGGAACAGAGGTTCGAGGAAGCAGAGGAGTCTGGGAGTGTGTTGCCAGCAACAGGGGAATAACTTTGTAAAGGCGCCGCAGCCGCCTAGCCAGGCAGATATGAAGGATGCATGGGGAAGCGAGGCCGCCCACGTCCAATAGGTCGCCACGCATCAAGCACAGCCGCATGCTGCGGGGGCTGCGGTGCTCCGCACTTGCCCTTTGGCTTCGCCTTGAAGCCAAGCCCGAGCGCGCCTTGGACCGGGGGCTATTGTCGGTGTTCTGGGAATGGGGGTCCCCAGACTTGCCTGCCTGCGGCCCACAGCGTGGGTCCACCAGCGGCCTGTACGGCCCATCTTCACCAACAAACACTCAATACCCTCGCGAGGGGCCAAGCCTCGCGAGGCAGACGACGCAAGACCTCCTCAGGGGCGGCCTCACCAGGCTAGATCGCGAGGGGCAGAGAGATCAAGGCACGGGATACCTCGCGAGGTTTCTGTGATGCAAGCCATGACGACTGGAGCCAGGCGGGCACCAGGCAGGCGCCAGCGCGCATAGTGTCCTCGTTTCCTCTTTGGTGCTGAAGAGGCAAGTGCAGGCGAGGAGTCCCGAGGAATCAGGTAAAGGTTTCCATATCGGTGCAACAAGACCAAGAACAGCAGGACAGCAAGATGGAGGTCACCGTGAAGCCCAAGGTAGCGTCACCACCAGAGCCTTTGGCAGGCGAAGACCACCTTTTGTCAGGATAGCTTGTACTAGCTGCCCCCCTTCAAATTGGCTATTGGGGGATCCCTTCCCGATCAATATTTGGGAAGAGGATCAGGGCCCCTATAAATAGGATTATCCACCACCATAGAAGGGAAGAGAGGATCTAGATCATAGCCACTCCATCCTTAGCCCCAGACAAGTTCGCCAAGCACAAGAACACCTCTCCTCAGGAGGCTGTTCTTCCCTTGTAACTATTCATCCTCAGCCCAAGGGGCAATCCACCACACCACATTGGAGTAGGGTATTACACCACAACGGTGGCCCGAACCAGTATAAATCTTGTGTCTCTCATTCTTTGAGTTCGTCGAGCTAGGCCATAAGATCCTACAAAGCGTCCGAGCTAGAGGGGGGGAGATCTTTGCGCGCACCCCACTGTTCGAACCTCAAGGGTTTGCCAGAACCCGAAATCCGACAAACCTGTGTGTCTATGGGGTGCCCCCTCCCCCGTATATAAAGGAGGGGAGGAGGAGGCCGTCCCTCCCTAGGGGGCGCGCCCAAGGGTGGGAGTCCTACTCCAAGTAGGAATTGGCTCCCCCCTTTCCTAGTCCAAGTAGGAGAAGAAGGAAGGAGAGGGAGAGGGAGAGGGAAAGAGGGGCCGCGCCCCCCTCCCCTAGTCCTATTCGGACTCCCCTTGGGGGGCGCCACCTCTTGGCTGCTGCCCTCTCTCTCTCCCCTAAGGCCCACTAAGGCCCATTACTTCCCCGGGGGGTTCCGGTAACCCTTCCGACACTCCGGTTTTATCCGAAACGATCCATAACACTTCCGGTGTCCGAATAACATGGTCCAATATATCAATCTTTATGTCCCGACCATATTGAGACTGCTCATCATGTCCGTGGTCTCATCCGGGACTCCGAACAACCTTCGGCACATCAAATCACATAACTCATAATACAAATCGTCATCGAACGTTAAGCGTGCAGACTCTACGGGTTCGAGAACTATGTAGACATGACCGAGACACATCTCTGGTCAATAACCAATAGCGGAACCTGGATGCTCATATTGGTTCCTACATATTCTACGAAGGTCATTATCGGTCAAACAACATAACAACATACACTGCAAAAATAGACACATCCGTGACATTTTGGGCCGAACGAATTTTTTTCCTGTCATGCTTATGACACTTCTATGACGATAATTGTGACAAAACCAGGTATCATCATAGATGTGGTGGGGTCCTACTTCTATGACAAAAAATCATGATAGAAAATGGGCTTTTCATCCTGGGCGGGCCGGAGACGCAGTTGCATGACATTCTTTGGGCCGTCCGTGATGGAAAATACCGTGGTAGAAGCGAGGGCGCGGAAAATATCAGGGGAGTTCCCGGTTACGGTTGGTGGTCGGGGGCCGAGAGATGCACGTTTCTCTCATACGTACGCGCGTGTGTGCGAGGCGTTGGGCTCTAACTGAAGCCGAGCGAGGCGTTGGGCTCTAACTGAACCCGAGCGATTGCACTACAAGCTATGCGTTACTGAACCTGAGCGATCGATCGATCCCTTGCTGTTAACTGAACCTGAGTGATTCATTCTCTACTGCTGCTAACTGAAGCCGATCGATGCTGCCTCTGGATGAACAGCGAGCGTTGTTGGGGGGGGGGGTTGGATGAATAGTTCCCGGTGGGGGGTTGGATGAACAGGACCCCGTGGTAGTAGAGGCCATTGCCGCTGGATGAACAGTACCCCGATCGATCGAGACGGTGGATGAACAGGACCCCGTGGAGGGCTGGTTGAATAGTAGCCGGTGGAGGAGCGCGCGGTGGAGGTTGGATGAACAGGAGCCCGTGGATGAACAGTCGTAGGTGGAGGCTGGAGGAGGTCGACGGTGGATAAATAGTAGCCCATGGAGGCTGGAGGAGGTCAGCGGTGGAGATGAACAGTATCCCGTGGAGTCCTGTTTTGCGATACGCCACACGCCTCCCGATGAGCAGGACCCCCATTTCGACCGTAGAGCTCCAACACAAGTCCGTTTCCTCTGTTTTGCGGTACGCCACACCCTCCCGATCAAAAAGACCCTATTTCGACCGTAGGAGGTCCGTTTCCTCCGTTTTGCGGTACGCCAGACCCTTCCCGATGAACAGGATCCCATTTCGATCATGGTCGGTCGAATACAAGGCCATTTCCTCCATTCTGCGATACGCCGGGCCTCGTTTCCATCGGTTGTTCCATCCAAGCCGGTTGGCTCCCGATGAACAGCACGCGTTCCATTGCCTCCCGATGAACACGACGCATTCCATTGCCTCCCCATGAACACGACGACGACGCAGTTCTCCTTTCCGACCCAGCCATGTACAGGAGCCCTGGTCGTACTTATGCGTGAGTAGGCGTTCGAGACCCCGCCCGTATGTACGTACGTGGCCGTATTTACTTCCTTGCGCCCTAGCCGATGTACATATGTGTACATGCAACATGCGTGCCTCTACTACGACATGTGCGCGCCTCTACTATGACACGTGCCCTTCCTTACACGGCCACATTTCATCGTTGTAGCCTGCAGACAGACCGATCATATGTACATACACGTTCACGACCAGAATGACAACGCTACGTATGCTTCGACCAGGTGGGTCTTGACTGTCAGGCACTTCCTTGAGTGCGAAGATGTAGCTAGTGGGTCCCAGTAGTCAGTGGGCGAATCATTATTTTTTTGCCCGTAATATGGACGCACTTCCTTGCGTGCGAATATGTAGCTGGTGGGTCCCAGCAGTCAGGGGGAAATGTTTTTTCACAAAATACGGTGGCCCGTCCAGTGGGTCCCTGCTATCAGGTGGAGGAATCATTATTTTGCACGTAATAAGGAGGCATTTCCTTGTGTGCGGCCGTGGACCCAGCTGTCAGCCTCTCCACATATAGTCCACATCTGATGGATGTCATTTATTGACCACGTTGACCACGGTGCACCGGGAGCACCAGGAAGGGAATGCCACGGAGCTGGGGAAGACTCGACAGTGGTTGCCCATGCGGTGGGGAGTACGAGGGTTTACTGGTCCGGCTGTCGTCGCCGGAAAATAACAGGAGGTGTGGGTGAGTAGAGGAATGGTCTGGCCACCAATGGAGTAGGGTGGGGCGGTGTGGCCTGTGCGGCAGCATAGCCGGCCTTGGGAGGCGGGAGCAGGTAGTCCCACCGGCGCTGGTTTGGGCGGCTGGAGCAAGAAGACCAGAGGTTGAAGAAGCACTACGGCCGTTGGATGGACATCGTACGGTCTCTGCAGCTAGAATCATTTATATTGACTAAGTTGACAAAGCCCTTGGTACGCTCAACTTAGTAGGCCACAGGTCAGCCTCCAAAACGGTGCGCCCCAGATGTGTGGGGGAGGAATCATTTTTTGCGTGGCTGAAGCTAGAATATCCGCGATTGAAGAAGAAGCACGACATTTTTTGGATGGACATCCAACGGCCACTGCTGCTAGAACCGTGTGTTGACTATAAGTTGACAAAGCCTTGCATACGCGTCAACTTACTTTTTTAGGGACGCCTCAACTTAATAGGCCCACAATTGTGTGGCAGAGAACTTATAGCCCATTTGCGATTTGCAAGAACGTACAACCCATTTTTGAATTCTAATGGAATTTACTACAGCCCATTTACAGTTTGTTAAAAGTACATCCCATTTTCTAGCTAGGACAATGATTAATAATTTCAGCCAACCGTTCAAAACAGAACTCAATAAAATTTCCCACATTTTGATGGGATACGAAATATTTTTATCCTGAAATTTCTAGTCAGATTAAATGCAATTTCAATATAAATTTGTATTACGTAAAAATTCCAACGAAACATTGCGTTCGCAATAATTAATGAAATTAAAAAATTTCAAATCCCAAAAAAATTATAAACTATTTACGTGTTTGGTGCATTTTTTTGTAGTTACAGCCCAGTTTTTATAATGACATCCCATTTATTATTTCTTAAGCCATTTCCTTGTTAAGCCTAGTGCATCCCTCCTTGGAAAGGTTTGCAGCCCAGCAGGGCAGAGAATAACAAGTTGACCTTGCCTGGGTATTCCTCAAAAAAAGTATAGCTGGGATTGCCATTTTCAGCTTGAAAAAAATTAATATCTGGGCTGGATATCTGGTCTGGGCTAGACGGGCCATAGCCCGCCCAGTTAATACCCTGCTCTCCTTCTGAACAACAACGAAAACATCGCTCAAGAAAAACTCTACAATGCTCACACCTCAAAAACACAAATACTGCTCAAGCTGCTAGGTCCCAGCTGTCGGCTGCTCTTGTGTAATTATCTCGTTTATTAACTACATAGGTTGACAATAGTGTGGGATCGTGATGTCAGGAAACTAGGAGGAAGCAAAAAATATTATAGTTGTATATAATAAGGAGGCACTTGCGTACGTGCGGCTATGGCCCTGGTGGGTCCCCACTGTCATCCTCTCCAAGTAAAGTCATCTCCTCATTCCTCATGTCCGTTGACCATGTTGACAATGCGAAACGGCGGTGCCACGGTGAGCGCAACAACTCGAAGGACAACGGAGAGGGCTTCGCGGGCCCTATGGATGGTATGATACAGCGCCCGCTGCTCATTCGGGAAGCTAGGATCATAGGGCCACATTTCTGCGACGACATTGTTGTCCTCTTGTTCACCGGTGCTCGTTGAGGAGACAGAGGTTGCAGCACAGGTCCTCCTACGCTAGTAGCTCTTTCGCCATTAGGGCGTCAAAGTGCGGCCGCACCTGCTCTATGGTGAACCCGGCATGAACCGGCTTGGACAGTGGCACCGGTTCCTGGTCGGAACCTACGTCCATCGTCTGATTGTCGACGCTCAGCTTGACAAGCTAGCTGGCAAGCCAGCATGTCCGGCTGCTGGATCGACCCGCTAGCAAGCACGAGTCTGACTGCCGTGGCCCACCCAGACCACCTCCCTCACCCGCGCATGCTTTTCGCCCGAAATGGTCAGCGCCACCCGCCTCGCTTCCAGGTGCAGGCGATTGCTTCTCCTTCAAATGACACAAGTGTCGTCCTTCCATCCATCTGCCGCCCACATTAATGATACGTGGTTGCCGAGGTGGCTACTCCGGCGCCACACGTCCGTTCCTCCGCCGCCCACCATTGCTATATAAACTGATGCGCTGGCCATAGCCGTAGTCATTCGCCTTCATTCCCTTTCTCCTGTAAACACCACCACTGCCCACCATGGCTTTCTCGCGCTCCAACTCTCTTCGGGACGGGTGGACGACGGACCACAAAGAGATGGCAGCCATTGCTGCCGACTGGCTGGCCGGCAGGCAGCCGGAGTATGAGGACATCCTAATGGATAACATGGTAGTCGACGATCCGGCGCCAACCCCCTCCTCCATGCCATCCTTGTCGGTGCATTGCACCATGACCATCAGCGAGGCCCGTGCCCAATACAAGGACACGGTGAGGCAGAAGCGTGAGGAGCAGTTCTGGGAGGCGTGGGCCGACGCTGCCTAAAACCACCATCTCCTCCAGGAACACCTGCAGGCGGAGGAGCAGATCGCCGCGGAGTGGCCAGAGCAAGAGGCGCTTCTTGACTCATACCGCTCGGCCTGCGATGGCCGACTCGAGCGCTGGTGGTAGCGCATGCGGGTGGCGGAGGCTACGGCCGCCTACAAAGAGGGCGATGAAGCGGGCAAGGCGTTGTTTGGCGTGACCGAGGACAAGGCAGAGGACAATGCCGGCGTCGACGAGGCCTTGCTCCGTCGAGGCCCCGTGGCGCCAATAACGAGGCAGAGGACACAGCCGGCTCCGCCGAGGCCCCACCCTGCCAGCACCGAGGTGGAGGACCTCGCCGGCTTCGGCGAGGCCCTACTCCGCCGAGGCCCCGCCCTGCCAACAACGAGGCAGAGGACATCGTCGGCTCAGCCGAGGCACCCCTGACGGCAACGAGGGGAGAATTTCCCCCGCCCCGCCGAGGCGCTGCCCCGCCGGCAACGAGACAGAGGACATTGCCAGCTCCATCGAGGCCCGGCCCGCTGCCAACGAGGCCGCGCCACATAGAAAACGAGGAAGAGTAGAATATGGTAGGTCGCCGCCGCTCGGGTCCAAGTAAGGCCACCGCTGCTACCCTCCGGTTGAAGCCAAGCTAGGCGGCTTGACCATTGACGGCCGATTAGCTTCTTGGCGGTGACGTGGAGTCGGAGAGCTATGTTGGAGAAGGACGCTGCTTCAGTTACTTAACTGCTGCTGCAGTTGGGTCACTGACACATGGGCCCAACAGGCATCTAGGCCACATGTCAGTTACGCAACTGCACCTGCAGTTAGGTCACAGAAGCTCAGTCCGCTGGAGAATAAGCTCTGTTCGGCTTAGCCGGACACATGTGGGTAGATTCGGTAAATTAATTATACCTCTAGCACACCCCTTTTTAGTTGAAGAATGTATGAAATGCAATGAAATCCGGCATGTTTATATGAAATCCGACCGTTTATGAATGAATTTAGTTTGATTAGTTCAAATTCCTATATCACTGGCATTGGATGAACATGCAAAACAATACGTACTAGGATTATTCCTAGGGCGATCACCTCGGTTGCAGCAGTTTCACATGCACGCCATCTAGTCCTTTTTAGTCTGTATACAAGTTTTCTCTGCAGTCAAAGTATCTCTACTTTGACCAATCTTTTAGAAAAAAAGTTTTTTACATTCACAATGTAAAATCAACTGACTTGATAGAAATCTAATATGCAAAGTAAAAAGGAATAGAGGGAGTACAAAGAGTTTGAGCTGCTTTTTACCGTTCCTGTACATTGCAATCAAACACACAGGCCTGGCAATTCATAGAGAACATTCAAAACAATCGATGATTATGCATCTCAGCGATTCACATGTCAGAGCCAATATTTACTTCACAACTAAACAATAAAGAAAAATCGATCGATGCTGTTGACAGCAAAGGGCGTCCCATTCGAAAATATCAAATGCATGTCTTCTTGCTAACATCAATGAGCAAAATTCGACAAGGTTGTCCCATTCCAGAATGTCAAATGCGTATTGTTTTGCATACATCAATGAGAAAACTTTGACAAGGTTTTCCCATTCCAAAATATCAAATGCCTACGATTATGGAATGGGCAGGGTTTGCCATCAGTTCAGACATTGACAAGGCACCTCGTGCTAAATAAACCAGCTGTTCTTTTTGTGCAGTTCCACCAAAATCAACCAAATTCGCGCATAGCTTGTATGATTTCGCCTTTATATGTTGCAACGCCTTGAACATATCGGCACCTCCTTTCTTGTGGTGGAAATGAATGATTCGATGTATTCATGAACATTTTGTGTAGTTCCCATTGAAATCAAGTTGAGCACCCTTGTTTGCACAAATACAAAATAAGTGATTAGTATAAAGCAAACTGTACGATGACTTGATAGTTTAAACAGGCACCTACATGGTCCATGTAGAGCACACTTTAAAAAATGGAACTCATCGGAAAGAATCCTAGAACAACATTGTACTTGCGCATCACAGCAAATGTGGCACCCCGGCTCAGAGTGACCGGTTTACCATGCATTGCCAGCCCAGAGACCATGTCTTCTGGCAACACACAACATCTTGGTACAGAAAAACAACCGCTTTATTGATGCAAGCGGAACAGAGTTTACATTACAACAGCTGTCGAGGCCAAGAGGCACACTCGGTGCGGCTGAACAACATGTACGTTATTTAGTGAACATAAAGGGGCCTCGATCCGAAGAACTACGTGGTAGCGGAATAACGTCGTGGCGGAAGCTCCATATCACATGGGACACCGATGTGGACACGATCTAGACTCGAAGAGCGCTCCTCTCCAATGATATTTTCCTGAAATCTTGCATGACACGCCAGGTCAGTACATTGAATGTACTTGCAAGCTCACAACAGGCATAATCGTAATGACAAACAATATCATGATATTTAACCAATTATTAATAATGCAACACTATATGTCAACATGCTGTGATCCTGCTCGAACGTCCCTCGGGCAGCTTACCAACTGTGATCATCTCTGGATCACAAACACACCACCAAAGTGGTCTTTCTCAAGAACAACTCGTGATCCTTATGGCGATCACAACCACGACCATCATTTCATCCCAAATGCATCGATGGCCTTTCTGCCATCCATCAACAATGCAAAGTTCATAGCTTAGTGTGCAATTTTTATTAAATGTTGACTCATGGTGGGGCCTACTACGAGGTGTCCATGACCGTGGACTCGGCTATCGATAGATTACACACTCTGCAGAGGTAGCACACTGCACCCACACCACGGAACCCATGGCCTCACACTCCCATTCGGGTGGATCAACGGCATTCCGACAAAACCCTTCCATTGCCACAGCACTCGCCCGACCACTCCGACCCAAATCCCCAACGGGCTGGTCCTGGGTGGCCCCGTGTCTACCAAAGACACCCCGACCACCGTCGTTGTCAAAACACTCCCACTCGGGGACTTGGTACCATAATCTCATCAACGAGCACATAAGATTATGCCTGCTTACCGGGCCAGGGCAAGCATGGCATAACCTTCCCTAGTTGGAGGCACCGACCAGAGGCCATGTCAATGGACCGAATCAAGGCCTTCCCACAAAGGCAAATGTGGTTGCACTGGAAAGAAACTCGATTCAGCGGCACCATGACCCAGTCAATGGTATATTCAAGTTGAGTTATATCCAGGTTCAACTTTAAACTAAAAATGACCGGTGTCATAGCATGCCATGAAATGCAAAACAACACATGCATCATACAATGATAAAAATGACCGATGTCATCCATATACACACCAAGCATAAACGTCAACAACTCATATTACTCTACTGCTCAAAATGACTCACAACTTAACCAAAATATTTTGCAACAAGTTTTATTAATTTCTTACGCAAGAAAGTAACTCCGATAAATTTCTCATATGCTTGACAAAAAGATTTCACTATCAACGACTCTTAATTTCTTTATCACTAAGTCGGGTTCAAACATTCTGTAAGACAAGTAATATGATTAAACAAGTATTTAACAAAATATTTTTGTCACAGCCCTAGCTTTAGCTCTGCTTGTGGCTAGTCTTGGTTGTTGCATCACGTTTACATGTTGCTTAAACTTGAAATGGCGATTGCCTAAACCCTAGCATCAAAGGAATTCACTAGGTTCAACTAAAATATTTCTAGTGTTTCCAAATGGCTTTCAAAAATGTTCATCATTTCTAGGAAATGCTAGAACAATAACCAGAGGTGTTGCACATTTTTCCACGACATATTTGGGCTCTGAACTAATTCATATAGTATTTGAATTTGGGCATTTAAATACTATAAAATAATTAAAATGTTCAAATAATCCTAAACTGAAATGTTCCATGTTGGATATATTCCAAACAGTAGCCATGAGCAGTTTGGAGATTTTTGAGTGTGCCTAAGTATTTTTAATAAAGCCCAGAACAAAATAACAAAAGAGAAAAGAGAAATAAAATAGAAATGGAGAGAGAGAACCCCACCTGGCTTACCTAGGCCACTTATCTGGCCGGCCCAGCTGGCGGCCCAGCCAGCTGGCCAGCCCACCGAGGGCACGGGCGTCCTCTTCCTCCTGCCAGAAGGCAGAGGAGAAGACAGCCACGGCGCCGCGGCGTGCCACGCCGGCAGCTGCCTACCTGGCTGCCCCCTCATCGCCCTGGCCTTCCTCCGCAACGCCACGCGCCCCCTGGACCCTCTCTCGACCTCTCCCATCGTCTCTCCCCTCCTCTGTCTCTCTCGGACACGACCACCCGAGCGCCACCGTCGCCGGCGCTCACCGTAGCCATGGCCACCGGCCCTCCTTAGTCCACCCAGCGTTTCCAGAGGCTCCGCCTCGACCCCCTCTCTCTTCCACCCCGAGCCACGCCACCGCGGGAGCCCCACATCGCCGCCACGAGTCGTCTTCCCCGAGCACGGCCGCCGGACTCCATCGACAGATTCATCACCTTCCGGTCGCCCACGAGCCAGCTGAGCCTGTCGTCAGCCTCACTGTGAGCCCCGGGTCCTTTCCCCCTTAACCATGCCGTCATTTTCGCCCCGTAGCTGCTGCCCCGCGAGCACCCGAAGCACGCCGCCGCTGTGCCTCGTCGCCGTCATGGCTAGAGCCACGGTAGCTCGAAGCCGAGCACACCGTTGTGCTCACCATGCTTCCAGGAGCCGGGCACGCCCACCCATTCGACCTACCGTGCCCCCTAGCGCCAACCCGCACCAACCCCGAACTCCAGTAGCCGCCGCGAGCTTCGTTCCAGCGAGCTCCGGTGCCCCCGCGGCCACCCACCTGTTCCTCTGGATGCGGGAGAGCACGGGCTACGCCCCGGTGGTCTCCGCGAGTCCAGCCGCCGCCTGTAGCTCAAGTCCGGCGAGCCTCCGCCGTTGTTTTGGTCGCCGGCGGGATAACTCCGGCCGTGCCAACGTGGCACCATCATTAGTGGCTAATGATGCCACCAACTAACCCCCCCTCTCACTGAATACTGGGCCCCACGCCCTTAACTAACACCAGTTTAATTTCTGCTTAGTTTTATCTAATCCAGCGGGACCCACACGTCAGAGTTGACCGTGTTGACGTGGATGTTGACCTGACCCCACATGTGTGTGACCCAGACAGCTTTGTGTCACTGACCAGTGGACCCCACTGATCAGGTTTGACCTGGACGACGCCTGTTGACCTGCTGAGGTCAGCATGACCTAATGCTGACGCAATAAATCATTTTCTGGTTTTAAAATAAATCAGGAAATTCTAGAATTGCCTAAACTTCTAAAAATCATAGAAATTCAACCGTAGCTCAGAATGAAATAAATTATATATGAAAAATGATCAGAAAAATCTAATCTATCCATCTATACCACTTTCATGCATGTTTGAACAACTTGAAGTTGCTGTATAAGACAATTTGAATAAATGGCATTTGAAATGCCTTATATGGAGTTTGAATTTGAACCTAGGGTTCAAACCAACTTCATTTAATATGGTTGCTAGTTGCATTAGCTCAATCAACAGCATATTGCCATGACATTATCATGCATCATATTTGTTTCATTGCATTGATTGTGTCCTTCTTTGTTTGCCGGTAATTGTCCCCCTTCAGTAGATGTTGTACCGGTGATGAGATTGATGACACCAATGAAGAACTATATTATCTTTAGAAGCGCCAGGCAAGCAAAACCCCCTTGCCCATTCCGATTCAATCCCACTCTCTCGCTCTTGCTCTCTTTTACTGCATTAGGACAACAACGATTCAACTGTTACATGCTGCGGTAGTTGAACCCCTTCCTTTGCATGACCTGTCATTGCCACAGTAAATAGATGAAACCCACTAGCATGAGTAGGAGTTGTTTGAGCCCTGATGTGCCTACTCATTCATGCTTGTTTGTCATGCCTGCTATTGCATAGAGTCGTGTCAGGACTGGTCCATCGGGGATGAATCGGAGGTGTGTAAACATGTCGTACAATGTGTGAGCCAAGTGTGTGAACACGATTTGGTAAAGGTAGCGGTGAGAGGCCATGTAGGAGTACATGGTGGGTTGTCTCATTGAAACCGTTCTTAGGAACTGAGTTCTATGTTTGTGATCCATGAAACAGTTACTACCACGCATTGGGCCCGAAACCAATGGACCCTCTCGGCTTCTTGATCACCCTTGTCCTCTGTCCAGGAGTTGCAACTAGTTTCTCGTGTTTATAGGATATGTGTTGGCGGCCGTGTGTAGCGCTGACCCTAGGGGTGGGCTATGTTGCGGTAGATACACCGTGGCACGGTGTACCGGGCGCCCGTTTGGTGTCCCGGGAACACTGTTCACATCGTTCGAGGCCGTATGTGGAAACCTCGGCCGGACTCCCTGCGGATGGAACCTGGATAGGCGATAAACCTGGACTAGAGACTTGAGTGTTTAGGTAGGCCATGGCCGACACCCTCGTTGGGCTTCCGCTTGAAGGTTGCCGAGTACATGTCGTGTAAACGGCGATAAGTGGTGAGAGCGTGTGTGAAGAAGTACACCCCTGCAGGGTTAACATCATCTATTCGAATAGCCGTGTCCACGGTAATGGACTTCTGGGTTGCCTATAACAGTTCATAGACAAGTGAAAGTGGATACTCTAAAACTCGCAAGATAAGTGTGAGTGCTATGGATGGCGTTCTCGTAGGGAGACGGGAGCGGATCCATAGTGGTGTGTTGAATGGTGAATATGTGGACTCGTGTGCGCCACCTCAAAAGAGTTGCTTGCAATCGTAGTTCAGGTTAACCACTGAGTCAAAGCTTGCTTGCTGTAGTTAAACTCCACCCCCCCCCCTTGTTGATACCGATGCATATGTAGTTTAGTTCTGATGTAAGTCTTGCTGAGTACCTTTGTACTCACGTTTGTTTAATTTATGTTTTGCAGAGAGACTTCAGTCTCGCTAGTAGTTCCGCATGGACTTCGACGTTTAGCTTGATACCTCAGCTATGATCTTGTGCCCTCGGCAGGATCTGGTAGATAGTCAGGCTTCTTAGCCTTTTTCATTTGTAGATGTCTGTTCTTAGACATGTTAAGCTTCCGCATGTGCTTTGACTTGTATGCTATGATTGTTGGGTCATGAGACCCATGTTTGTAATATCTCGCTCCTCGGAGCCTAATGAATAAATACTTGAGTTGTAGAGTTATGTTGTGATGCCATGTTGTATTTACACATATCGAGCGTATTGTGTGTATGATTGAAATGCTTGGTATGTGTGGGATCCGACAATCTAGTTGTTTATCCTTGGCAGTCTCTCTTATGGGGAAATTTAGTCTAGTGCTTCCATGAGCCGTAGTAGTCCGCTACAGCCCGGTTTACCGGAGTCCTTTTAGCCCAGCACTACTGCTCAGGACACTTGACTGGCCGGCATGTGTTTCACTTTGTTCCTGTGTCTGTCCCTTCAGGGAAATGTCACGCGGTGACATCCGGAGTCCTGTTAGCTAGTGCTACAGCCCGGATTCACACGCTGCTGACCGACACGCTCGATGTGATTCACGTATGCCTATCCCCATAGGTTAGTGCCGCTTTGGGTTCACGACTAGCCATGTCGGCCCGGGTTCTCTGTCATATGGATGCTAGCGACATTATCATATACGTGAGTCAAAAGGCGCAAACGGTCCCGGGCCAGGTAAGGTGGCACCCGTGGAATACCATGCGTGAGGCCGCAAAGTGATATGAAGTGTTACATGCTAGATCGGTGTGACTTAGGATCGAGGTCCTGGCAGCTTTGGTATCAGAGCCTGACTGCCTGTAGGATTACTAAGCCAAACCGGTCAAAGTTGTGTCTAGAAATGCTTTAGTTATGTAAGGGAATTGATTGTGGAAGGGAACGTAAGACTCTTTTTACTCCTTATACCTCATGGCCTTCTGATCTGAGTCATCCTCTTCTCTTCTACGAGGATTAAGAACTAGGCCTTCTCATCTATCTATTAGGATGACGTGTTACTAATCCTTAGACTTATAGGATTGTTGGTTTCAAGCCCCAGTCCAGTTCCTACTACTTCCGTGTGTTGTTAGTTGGTCTTAGAACTTTGTTATTGTAATGTTGAGTGGCTATGCCACCATTTTTGCAGGATGTCTCAAATCATTTTGAGCATTTACAGCCGTTATGCTGTCCGAGACATCCAGGTCTCTAATAGTCTGATGCATTTGCAAATCCTTTCTTTCCGTTCCCGATGTCCTTTTGGTCAGAATAAGCACACTAACCGGTGCGTTGAGGTAATTTATTGCCTCGGTATATATGTTGGAGCTACTATTATGACCCTATGTGTATTAGAGAACCACCTAGTAATCTAGCCATGTTTTGTGTTCCCAGTGTGATAATTCTGGTCACGATTCTCGAAAGCATCCAGTGATGCCATTTAGTAGTAGGTATTCTATTCCTGGGTTCTTGAACCCGAGATTCACCCTACTTACCTCATGTTGATAGTGTTGCTAGTTCCTTTAGGATATTAGTAACCTTGCGACAGTCCTCGAGGTCCATGGTATTTCCTTCTTCCAAATACCATGAACCATTAAGGCAGAAGTTATTTGAACCAAAAGCTCACAATCAGAGTACTCTTGAGGAGTTCTCCATTCATAACTATGATTCTGCCAGTTCTACCTTTCTGCATGGATTATCTGGAAGAAACCTGTGAACTTGGTTCGACATGTTAATCTATGCATCCACAACTCAGAGAGATATATGTCCCCTTGAGTTGTCCCTCTTCATTTGTATTCCAACCATCATCAATCAATTGATAGTCAGGAGTATGTGTGCATTCGTGTTCATCGATGCCTAGTACTCTTGTGGTTCGTCAAGTCATACTATTTTAGAATGACTAGGAGAAACAAACTCCAGTACCTCATCCATATCCAGGATTGGGTCAAAGCAGTTGTATTCTGCAGATCAAAATGCAACCCAGCGTTTGGTTCTGTTCTACCCTGAAGTATTACCCACTTTATGATAGGAACGTCATGAGAATTGCACCTTCTCTTATGAATTCTTGACGTAGTGATACTTCTTACCATTATTGTTCATCCCTCGGTTCCGTGTTGTTGCAACCGGAATACCGACAAGTGAACCATGAAGTGCGAAATCAATACTCCTAGCAACCGTGTTGCTTGGTAGTTAATGGACATTAATATCACTCTTAGCGTGTTGGTTATTGAATCATTATTCTAAGATAGATTGTGCTACCTAGTCCTTATTTCTGGCGCACTCTTTGATCGATGAGTTAGGATTCTGCCAAACCCTTGCTCTTTTGATCACATCGTCTTGCCTTGAAAGCAAGATTGATCTCGAGCTTAGTAACATATCACTGGTTCGTGATTTTCCGGATATCTTCTCGGAAGTGTTACCAGGTTGTCACCTGACCGTTATGTTGAGTTCGTGATCAAGTTGGTTTTATGATAAACCACTTTTCCCCAAGAACCTGTGTTGGATACCCCTGGAGTAATTGGTTAAGCTAAAACAACAACTTGGAGAGTTGGAAGATAAAAGCTTAATCTACTTAGTTCACTCTTAAGGGATATCCTTGTGTGTGTGTGTGTGCTGAAGAAAGGTGATATCTTCATCAATTGGTCCTCGTGATCAGTTGTTGGATCTATTGCCTTGAAAAAACTTTGACTTGAGTATGGGATATCGTCAAGTCAAATTAGAACCAACGATGTTCGTAATGTTGTCTTACTCGTGGTTGATCCCTCGAGCATACATCATTACATCTTTTGGTCTGACCAATACTATCACATCGTTCACATGATGGTGGAAGTCCAGTGATATGGAAATACCGATGAGTTGTTGTTGAGCCCATCAACAACATTTTGTCTCCCCCCCATGATTCATGTTGAACATCAACTTAGTGTTGGAAATTTGTGTAAGCATTTCTTCGTGTTTTGTTCATGAAGAATATGTTTGGATGAAAGTAGTGACTTTCTCTAATTCATGTGCATCTGATGCAAGTTGCCGCCATGGATTCGAGAGAGACAATGTTGCTTCTGTTGGAATCATCCCAAATCGGTCATGCATACGTGCGAATTATTCTGTGGTTCAGAGACTTGCAACCTTCGTTCTATATGTGTCCCTAGCACACCAAGCCACTGACTGATTTGTTCAAGAAGAAGGAGTTCCTTCATAAGAGCTAATCATGACTTATGTTAGGACCTCAATATCCTCTATGATGCTTCCCCACCTGAACTCGGTAGTGTTTTATCATAAGACTACTATGTGGTCATGCTTGTCTGGGATAGCGTGTTCACATGTATGTAGCAGAACCAGCTCATGTTTTGGAGCTTGCTATCGTAGTTCATATTCCGAGAATCTCGCAACGTCATCTCGTCGATTTGTGTTGCAAACTTTCTTTTCGGACGTGCTGAGTCTGAGTTATCCTATCACTAATCGGATCTGAATCTCAGGCAGATATGATGGTTGGAACATTCCCAACAGTTGCATGTTGTTCCCAGCTCGCACTGCCATTGTGCCAATTTCCATGGGCTGCCCCTCTCAGTAACTGATGTCTAGGATCATCGTCAAAAGTGGACTTGCCATGAGTCCCATCCATTTCCGGTGATAAGCAAAAGTCATCCATTGCGTTGTCTTCAACAAGGTAGTCCACATCATCCATTCTAGTCCGAGTATGCCATTTTTTCGAGCTCTTTCAAGCGATCATCCGTAAATTGCCTTAAGCTGGTATGAAGAGCTTCAATGATCTATGGTTTGAAAGTAATTCTTTTTTCCACTTAAGGGAATATTTCTGCGAGTCACCTTCCTTAAGGTGTCTCGTTGTGGTATCATGGCAACCCAACTCCTCGCTACGTTGACACCGTTCACCGCCCCCCCTTAGGTGTGGGAATTCTGCTATTTATTTAAACCTTGACATATGCTCATTTCCATCTTTCTTGATGTGTGTATCGTGTCTCATCTCGACAGATGTCGCTATGTCTCGTTCTGTGAATTGATCGTCGGTAGCTCGATCTTCGAGAAGATCGATTCTTCGAGAGTTTTTTTCTTCTCGTTATCGTGTTGGATGGAGTTCTCAGAGCAAGACATCGAGACAAAGATGGTGATCGTGTCAACATTCCTATGAAGTGCACCCTGGCTCGTGAAGATTGTGTTGGACTGCGTATCCCCTTCATCTTACCCTACGCTTGAATTTCGGGACGAGATTCTTGTTTAGTGGGGGTGAGCTGTCACAGCCCTAGCTTTAGCTCTGCTTGTGGCTAGTCTTGGTTGTTGCATCATGTTTACATGTTGCTTAAACTTGAAATGGGGATTGCCTAAACCCTAGCATCAAAGGAATTCACTAGGTTCAACTAAAATATTTCCAGTGTTTCCAAATGGCTTTCAAAAATGTTCATCATTTCTGGGAAATGCTAGAACAATAACCAGAGGTGTTGCACATTTTTCCATGACATATTTGGGCTCTGAACTAAATCATATAGTATTTGAATTTGGGCATTTAAATACTATAAAATAATTAAAATGTTCAAATAATCCTAAACTGAAATGTTCCATGTTGGATATATTCCAAACAGTGGCCATGAGTAGTTTGGAGATTTTTGAGTGTGCCTAAGTATTTTTAATAAAGCCGAGAACAAAATAACAAAATAGAAAAGAGAAATAAAATAGAAATGGAGAGAGAGAACCCCACCTGGCTTACCTAGGCCACTTATCTGGCCGGCCCAGCTGGCGGCCCAGCCAGCTGGCCAACCCACCGAGGGCACGGGCGTCCTCTTCCTCCTGCCAGAAGGCAGAGGATAAGACAGCCACGGCGCCGCGGCGTGCCACGCCGGCAGCTGCCTGCCTGGCTGCCCCCTCATCGCCCTGGCCTTCCTCCGCAACGCCACGCGCCCCCTGGACCCTCTCTCGACCTCTCCCATCGTCTCTCCCCTCCTCTGTCTCTCTCGCACACAACCACCCGAGCGCCACCGTCGCCGGCGCTCACCGTAGCCATGGCCACCGACCCTCCTTAGTCCACCCAGCGTTTCCAGAGGCTCCGCCTCGACCCCCTCTCTCTTCCACCCCGAGCCACGCCACCGCGGGAGCCCCACATCGCCGCCACGAGTCGTCTTCCCCGAGCACGGCCGCCGGACTCCATCGACAGATTCATCACCTTCCGGTCGCCCACGAGCCAGCTGAGCCTGTCGTCGGCCTCACTGTGAGCCCCGGGTCCTTTCCCCCTTAACCATGCCGTCATTTTCGCCCCGTAGCTGCTGCCCCGCGAGCACCCGAAGCACGCCGTTGCTGTGCCTCGTCGCCATCATGGCTAGAGCCACGGTAGCTCGAAGCCGAGCACACCGTTGTGCTCACCATGCTTCCAGGAGCCGGGCACGCCCACCCATTCGACCTACCGTGCCCCCTAGCGCCAACCCGCACCAACCCCGAACTCCGGTAGCCGCCGCGAGCTTCGTTCCAGCGAGCTCCGGTGCCCCCGCGGCCACCCACCTGTTCCTCTGGATGCGGGAGAGCACGGGCTACGCCCTGGTGGTCTTCGCGAGTCCAGCACGGGCTAATGATGCCACCAACTAACCCCCCCTCTCACTGAATACTGGGCCCCACGCCCTTAACTAACACCAGTTTAATTTCTGCTTAGTTTTATCTAATCCAGCGGGACCCACACGTCAGAGTTGACCGTGCTGACGTGGATGTTGACCTGACCCCACATGTGTGTGACCCAGACAGCTTTGTGTCACTGACCAGTGGACCCCACTGATCAGGTTTGACCTGGACGACGCCTGTTGACCTGCTGAGGTCAGCATGACCTAATGCTGACGCAATAAATCATTTTCTGGTTTTAAAATAAATCAGGAAATTCTAGAATTGCCTAAACTTCTAAAAATCATAGAAATTCAACCGTAGCTCAGAATGAAATAAATTATATATGAAAAATGATCAG
Organism: Triticum urartu; assembly: GCF_003073215.2. Taxonomy (NCBI): domain Eukaryota; kingdom Viridiplantae; phylum Streptophyta; class Magnoliopsida; order Poales; family Poaceae; genus Triticum; species Triticum urartu. Next base: position 470,960,854 of record NC_053027.1, read on the forward strand.
AAAAATCTAATCTATCCATCTGTACCACTTCCATGCATGTTTGAACAACTTGAAGTTGCTGTATAAGACAATTTGAATAAATGGCATTTGAAATGCCTTATATGGAGTTTGAATTTGAACCTAGGGTTCAAACCAACTTCATTTAATATGGTTGCTAGTTGCATTAGCTCAATCAACAGCATATTGCCATGACATTATCATGCATCATATTTGTTGCATTGCATTGATTGTGTCCTTCTTTGTTTGCCGGTAATTGTCCCCCTTCAGTAGATGTTGTACCGGTGATGAGATTGATGACACCAATGAAGAACTATATTATCTTTAGAAGCGCCAGGCAAGCAAAACCCCCTTGCCCATTCCGATTCAATCCCACTCTCTCGCTCTTGCTCTCTTTTACTGCATTAGGACAACAACGATTCAACTGTTACATGCTGCGGTAGTTGAACCCCTTCCTTTGCATGACCTGTCATTGCCACAGTAAATAGATGAAACCCACTAGCATGAGTAGGAGTTGTTTGAGCCCTGATGTGCCTACTCATTCATGCTTGTTTGTCATGCCTGCTATTGCATAGAGTCGTGTCAGGACTGGTCCATCGGGGATGAATCGGAGGTGTGTAAACATGTCGTACAATGTGTGAGCCAAGTGTGTGAACACGATTTGGTAAAGGTAGCGGTGAGAGGCCATGTAGGAGTACATGGTGGGTTGTCTCATTGAAACCGTTCTTAGGAACTGAGTTCTATGTTTGTGATCCATGAAACAGTTACTACCACGCATTGGGCCCGAAACCAATGGACCCTCTCGGCTTCTTGATCACCCTTGTCCTCTGTCCAGGAGTTGCAACTAGTTTCTCGTGTTTATAGGATATGTGTTGGCGGCCGTGTGTAGCGCTGACCCTAGGGGTGGGCTATGTTGCGGTAGATACACCGTGGCACGGTGTACCGGGCGCCCGTTTGGTGTCCCGGGAACACTGTTCACATCGTTCGAGGCCGTATGTGGAAACCTCGGCCGGACTCCCTGCGGATGGAACCTGGATAGGCGATAAACCTGGACTAGAGACTTGAGTGTTTAGGTAGGCCATGGCCGACACCCTCGTTGGGCTTCCGCTTGAAGGTTGCCGAGTACATGTCGTGTAAACGGCGATAAGTGGTGAGAGCGTGTGTGAAGAAGTACACCCCTGCAGGGTTAACATCATCTATTCAAATAGCCGTGTCCACGGTAATGGACTTCTGGGTTGCCTATAACAGTTCATAGACAAGTGAAAGTGGATACTCTAAAACTCGCAAGATAAGTGTGAGTGCTATGGATGGCGTTCTCGTAGGGAGACGGGAGCGGATCCATAGTGGTGTGTTGAATGGTGAATATGTGGACTCGTGTGCGCCACCTCAAAAGAGTTGCTTGCAATCGTAGTTCAGGTTAACCACTGAGTCAAAGCTGGCTTGCTGCAGTTAAACTCCACCACCCCCCCCCTTGTTGATACCGATGCATATGTAGTTTAGTTCTGATGTAAGTCTTGCTGAGTACCTTTGTACTCACGTTTGTTTAATTTATGTTTTGCAGAGAGACTTCAGTCTCGCTAGTAGTTCCGCGTGGACTTCGACGTTTAGCTTGATACCTCAGCTATGATCTTGTGCCCTCGGCAGGATCTGGTAGATAGTCAGGCTTCTTAGCCTTTTTCATTTGTAGATGTCTGTTCTTAGACATGTTAAGCTTCCACATGTGCTTTGACTTGTATGCTATGATTGTTGGGTCATGAGACCCATGTTTGTAATATCTCGCTCCTCGGAGCCTGATGAATAAATACTTGAGTTGTAGAGTTATGTTGTGATGCCATGTTGTATTTACACATATCGAGCATATTGTGTGTATGATTGAAATCTTGGTATGTGTGGGATCCGACAATCTAGTTGTTTATCCTTGGCAGTCTCTCTTATGGGGAAATGTAGTCTAGTGCTTCCATGAGCCATAGTAGTCCGCTACAGCCCGGTTTACCGGAGTCGTGTTAGCCCAGCACTACTGCTCAGGACACTTGACTGGCCGGCATGTGTTTCACTTCGTTCCTGTGTCTGTCCCTTCGGGGAAATGTCACGCGGTGACATCCGGAGTCCTGTTAGCCAGTGCTACAGCCCGGATTCACACGCTGCTGACCAACACGCTCGATGTGATTCACGTATGCCTGTCCCCATAGGTTAGTGCCGCTTTGGGTTCATGACTAGCCATGTCGGCCCGGGTTCTCTGTCATATGGATGCTAGCGACATTATCATATACGTGAGTCAAAAGGCGCAAATGGTCCCGGGCCAGGTAAGGTGGCACCCGTGGAATACCGTGAGTGAGGCCGCAAAGTGATATGAAGTGTTACATGCTAGATCGGTGTGACTTAGGATCGGGGTCCTGACAATTTTCTAACAAATTTTTATCAATTTATGAAGGCAAAAACAAAGCTTTAAATAATTACTAACATGCATAACAAAATTATTTCTAACATCACCAAATAAATCTTAACTTGCTCTATCCACTAAAGTAGTTTCAATTATTATGTAAATCAAGCATAACAACTAACCAATATTTAACAGAATACAAATGACTCAATAATTATTTAAATGCATGGATGAATCATTTCATTCAAGTAAGAAAATCACAAATATTGAAATGACACCATGAAAATGTTGATGTGGCTTGCCTTAGTGCAGATGAGGTTCACAAGCCTTCTGGTGATCCTCAAGACAAGCCTCACCCTCTGAAAATAAATTTAAACACAAAAAGCAAATATCAAGAACACTTCTGAAAATCACCAGAAATTCTAAGCAGCTTAGAAAAATCTCATCTTTGTGAGCTGCTAGATTTCTAATCAAATAACACAATGCAAAAAGAATCAATTCATTTGGACTTATGGTTGAAGTGTTATAACTATTTGAAGTGTTCTGTAAATTCAAATGAATTTGAATAAAAAGAAACAGACTGGGGGGTGACGTCGAAGGCGTAAAGCCCAGGGGCGCCACCACTCGTACCGCTTCGCGCGCGTACAGAGTGGCTGACTAGCGGGCCCTGCTAGTCAGGTGGGGGAAGGGGGAGAAAGAAACAGAGAAGGCCGCGGCTTCACCGGAGCTCTCGCCGGCGACGAGGGATCCTTGGCCCAAACGAGAGGGAGAGATTGAGAGAGGGGATGATGGTGCACCTGCCCGTACCCGTAGCGTGGCTAGGGGTGGTCACACGACGTCGTAAACAAGCTTGCAAGCGGAGGCAGAACACGGAGGTTGCCAGAGTTGAGGAAGACGGCGAACGGAGGCCACTCCAGGGGCTCCAAGCGGGCGAGACGGCCTCACCGGAGAGAGGCAGAAGCCCTGGAGGGGTTGCCCTGGCCTGGGAGGGGCTAGAGCTCCCGTGGCGTCTAGAGGGGATCACCGGTGAGCTCGATCTCGGGGGCGGCAGCCCAAGGCCTGCCCGGCCGGGCTACGGCTTCCTACGCAGTCGTGGAGTGTGTGGGAGTGCTCGATGGGGCTCGAGGAGACTGGGGGTGGCCTTATTTGTAGGCGAGCGGCAAGGGGGCTTCGGGCTCCGTTGGTGGACACCTGTCCACGGCACCTGGCGACGAGCGGCGTTAGTGAGAGGGGGAGAAGGCGACGGAGGTCACGCGGCCACTGTGGGCGGACGGAGACGAGCACAGGATCAAGAGGAAGGCGACGGGCACAGTGCAGAGCGCACTGTGGCGTTGGCCGGACTGTGCCCGTGCTCGCTGCGGTGAGCTCCGGCGTCGGCGAGCACCACGGAGGAGTTAAATACGTCGAGACAATGATGGTGGCGCAGTTTGGCATGCTCGGGCAGGCGAGGGAAGCGAGCACGCACGAACAGAGCGTTCGGCGGCACCCAGAGCGCGTCGACACGCATACCTGGCATCGTGGACATGCGTGGTCACAGCGTGAACTCTCTCCTCAGGCCAGCCTTCGTCCCAAAATCATGTATGGCATGTTGTTCGTGGTGGTTTTGAAGTTTACCACGGTTTGGTTTGGATCCAGGTGCAGTAGAGAGGATTTTACAAACCAGGTAAGTTTCTGACAGTAACTTTGAGTAGTTACTGTGGTCAAACGGCCAGGGGATTGAGGATGTGCTTAGGAGGCTAGTTATAAGTTACTAAGGTAAAGATGCACAAGAAAGTTCATGTCAAATGGAAAAAGTAAAGTGGTAGTTGATGTAGAAACCACCATTTCTGTCCAGAACAGAAAAGATTTTCTGTAGCAAAAACATTCCAAAAAGTGATGAAATATTTTTGCTCAGGAAGGTGCCCTAGGGTTCACAGAATATTTGTGAATTATCTCATATTTTTTTGAGCCATAAAAATTGGGGTTTCTTTTAAGCAAATAGATCTGGCTTAGGGTTTTTGAGAGAAAATGAATATTTTTCATATTCCAAAAATTATTTTGGGGTGGATCAGAAGTGAAATGATGATTTAGGAGGGAAGTGAAGCACTTGGGTGAAAGCCAAGGATGCCCAAGTGTTTAATTCCATATGAAAAGATTCAAGAATTCCAAGTTTCAGAAAATTTTCAAATGAAAATTCAAGCAGATAAGACAGGGCAAAAACCGGGCTGTCACAAACCTCCCCCACTTAGAATGAATCTCCTCCTCGAGATTCGGTTGCTTGGGAAAACCACTCTGGATACTGATCCCTAAGGAATTCTTCCTGCTCCCAAGTTGCTTCTGACTCTGTGTGATGTTCCCACTGAACCTTGTAAAATTTTCTGACTTTACTGCGAGTGACCCTTTCCATCTGATCCAAAATTTTGAACGGTCTCTCTTCATAAGTTAAATCTTTTGCCAATTCTATCTCAGCCATTGCAGCCCTTTTCTCAGGCGGGGATATGCATCGTCTCAATTGCGAAACATGGAACACGCTGTGTATGTCTGCCAATTGGGGGGTAGTTCCAGTTGATATGCAACCGTACCTACTCGAGACATAATCGGAAATGGAGCAATGAATCTGGGTGCCAGCTTTCCACGAGTCTGAAATCTCTTGACTCCTTTCATAGGGGTGACTCGGAGGTATACATGTTCTCCGGGTTCAAAACTGACCAGCCGATGCTTTGCATCATAATAACTCTTCTGTCGAGATTTGGCCAATTGCAGTCTGTCTCTGATTTCCCTAACTTGTTTCTCAGCTTCCAGCATGATATCCATTCTGAAGAAACGGCTATCTCCAGTCTGAGACCAATTTAGAGGAGTGCGGCACTTACGGCCATACAGAGCTTTATATGGTGACATCTTTAGACTGGTTTGGAAACTATTGTTATAAGAGAACTCGACATATGGCAAGCAATCTTCCCATTTAGCTCCTTTGGCTAGCACACAGGCTCGCAACATATCTTCGAGTATTTGATTTACCCGCTCTGTCTGTCCATCTGTATGAGGGTGTAGGCAGTACTATATTTCAGTGTTGTCCCCAGGGCTTGATGGAGATGGGACCAAAAAGTGGAGGTAAACAAAGAACCTTGGTCGGAAGTGATAGTTCGGGGTACTCCGTGCAGACTGACTATTCTGGACACATATAGTTGTGCAAGTTCATCGGCCCTGTATCTGGTGCTGATCGGAATGAAGTGAGCAACCTTGGTTAGGGTGTCTATTATAACCCAGATTGCATCCTTGCCTCGCTGAGTCCTACGCAATCCTATAATGAAATCCATGCAAACGTCATCCCATTTCCATAGTGAAACTGGCAGTGGTTGGAGGAGTCCGGCTGGCTTCTGATGATCTGCTTTCACCTTGTTACATATGTCGCAACAGGCTACGAAATAGGCAATGTCTTGCTTCATTCCCTCCCACCAGAATATTTATCTGAGATCCTCATACATTTTCTTACCTCCCGGGTGAATGGAATATGCGGATTCGTGTGCTTCTGATAGGATTTTCTTCTTCAAGTCCGGTTGATTTGGCACACAAATGCGTCCACGGAATCGGAGGGTACTGAATTTGTCCTTGGAGAAGTCAGGGGCCTGCTTTGTCATCTGGCCCTCGGCACGTCTTTGTAGATTGGCGTCAGCTGGCTGGGCCTTGCGGATCTCCATCTCAAGTGTGGGGGTAACTTCCAAAATATTAGCGAGGCCAGCATCCACGATGACCAAGTTGAGCTGAGCGATCTCCTCTTGAAGTTCGGTAGGCAATGATTTTAACATGACATTTAAGCTGACAGGCTTTTGACTGAGCGTGTCGCCAACGACGTTGGCCTTGCCTGGATGGTAATTTATTCCAAGGTAATAATCCTTGACCAACTCTAACCATCTTCGCTGACGGAGATTTAAATCTGGCTGAGTGAAGTAGTACTTGAGGCTTTTGTGGTCGGTAAAAAATTGGCACCTTTTTCCAATGAGGTAGTGTCTCCAAATTTTTAATGCATGAACCACTGCAGCCAATTCCAAATCATGAGTAGGATAATTTCCCTCATGGGGTCGTAGCTATCGTGATGCATATGCTACTACCTTGCTGTCTTGCATCAACATGCAACTAATACCTTGTCTGGAGGCATCGCACTACACATCAAAACTGCGATAAATGTCTGGAAGAGTCAATACAGGTGCGGTTGTCAGACATATCTTCAGCTCATTAAAACTCTTCTCACAATCCTCTGTCCACTTAAACTTCGTATCCTTTTTGAGCAGCTCCGTCATGGGTTTAGCAATTTTGGAAAACCCTTCAATAAAACGATGATAGTATCCAGCTAATCCGAGGAAACTCCGGATCTGTGTCATGGTCGTGGGCGGTACCAAATCGAGCACATCCTTTACTTTGCTCGGATCCACGGCTATACCTTCGGCAGATAGTACATGTCCGAGAAACCCAACTTTCTTGAGCCAAAATTCGCACTTACTGAACTTGGCGTATGGCTGATGGTCGCGGAGCCGTTGTAGTACTGCTCGGAGGTGATCCTTGTGCTCCTCTTCACCTTTGGAGTAAATGAGGATGTCATCGATGAAGACTACCATGAATTTGTCGAGGAAGTCCATAAATACTTTGTTCATCATATGCATGAAGAAATCAGGGGCATTAGTGAGACCAAAGGACATCATGGTATATTCGTAAAGACCGTACTGAGTAGTGAATGCGGTCTTAGGAATATCTTCCTTTTTTGATCTTAAACTGATGATAGCCGGTCCGTAAATCAATTTTTGAGAATACCTTAGCCCCACTGAGCTGGTCAAACAGATCATCAATCCTTGGCAGCGGGTATTTATTTTTGATGGTGACCTCATTCAGCTGGCGGTAATCTATGCACATACGGAGACTACCATCCTTTTTGCCCATGAAAATTGCAGGTGATCCCCATGGTTAAGAGCTGGGACGAATATAACCTTTCTGGAGTAATTCATCAAGCTATTTATTTAGCTCCACTAATTCTGATGAGGGCACCCGGTAATACTTCTTGTATAACGGTGCGGTTCCGGGCACAAGATCTATGGCAAACTCCAGTTCCCGATCTGGTGGCATGCCTGGTAGTTCTTCCGGAAACACATCAGGGTACTCACCGACCATAGGGATTAATTCCAATTCAACCACAGCGGTGCAAACTAGTTCTGGCTTGGGTATATTCTTGCGAGCGTTGAACTTGGTAAGTTGCCCATTCAGACCGGTCAAAGTGACTTCTCAGGTTGCGCAGTTTATGCAAACTTGATATCGGGTCAACCAATTCATACCCAATATAATATCCAACTTTTCAGACTCAATGATTATCAGAGATGTTGGAAAGTAGACCCCGTTGATATTGATCTCCAGATCACGGCAGACCAGATTGCTCTTGATTATATATCCCGGGGTTTGTACCAGCATATTTTTGCCCAAAATTGTGCAAGGAAAATTGTTTTGGGCAGCAAAACTCCGAGAAATAAAAGAATGGGAAGCCCCAGAGTCAAATAAAATTACGGCAGGTATGTCATTGACAGAAAACATACCAATGAGAACTTCTGGCTTCTCTTGGGCTTCATCGGTGGAGATATGATGCACGTGCCCGGTGAAGTTTTGCTGGTTTGGCCACGACTCCATAAAGTTGGCTTGTGGCCTACTTAGGGCATTCATCTTGTTGTTCTTGGGGCACTGACGCTCCTCATGTATTGGATTGGCCACAATATTCTTGACTTAAGTGGTGGTCTTCTTAACATTCTGCTACCAATTTGGCTTGTATTCCACCTGAGTTTGTTGCCATGTACGAGCCTTTTGCACTGGTTGCCCATCCTTCTTTGGCTCAAACTTTCGCTTGTTGTCGTTGTTAATAGGCCTATTATCTGCTATAAGCTTGTGCTCCCGTTCAGCAATGAAAGCCTTGTTCACCAGAGTTTGGAAGTCTGTGAAATCAAGCATACTAAGAGTACACCGGAGTTGTGGATTTAGACCTCAAAGAAATCTGTCAATTCTTCTTTCTTCGGTGGCCACGTCATGAAGAGAGTAATGGGCCAGATGATTGGATTTTTGCAAATATTCTGCCACAGATTGATTTCCTTGGACGAGTGCGAGAAATTAACGCTGCTTAGTCTTCATAACTCCAGTAGGGATATGATATTTTCGGAATCAATCCTTAAGCTTTTCCCAAGTGATTTCCTCATCAGCTGGCCACATGGCCTTTGTATTTTCCCACCATATGGCAGCTGCGCCCTCAAGATAATGGGTGGCAAAGGGAACTTTATCATTTCCTTCAGTACGAGTAATTCAAGCTTTTTCTCCATTGTGCGCAACCAATCGTCTGCATCCAATGGGTCAACAATCTGACTGAAGTTGGGTGGATTGGTCCTCTGAAAATCTGACAACTTTGAGTGATGACCATTCTGATTTCCATTATGTCCAACCATAGCTTGAACACTTCTCAATATTTCAATCAGATCATTGTTCCTTTTCTCTTCAAACATACGCAGAATTTGCTCGGTGGAGGGAGGATCAGGCGGTGGAGGTGGTGGCTGAACGTACGGCTCGGGAGAATGTCCTGCCTGTCGTGCGGAACGACGAACAGGAGTTCCCTCACAAACGTTGCTACTGCTTCCTCCCCGCGTCATCGTATTGTGAATTTTTCCCAAGACAACACAATCGAGATGAGAAACACCCAAGAATAAAATTGGGGAAAAGCCAGCGACAAATACCGAAAGAAAGCAGAAGAGCAAAAAAATACGGCGAATAAAGTCTCAACATAATTATACATAGACTCATACATGAAAAATAAACAACATGACTGGTTCACTACTCTCATACATACAACGAAACATCATGACTCGTACGACTACATCCATACATCATCCAGACAATTGCGAATACTCAAAGATACTACTGCTCTGCTGGTGCTGCGGCGTCCTCTCCTGAAGCGGTCTCGGATCCCGAACTGACGTGGTTAACGGAAACCTCTGGGTTAAAGGTAACACGACGGCGCTGCCTCGAGGGCTCTCCCTTAGGGGCAGGGGTAGGATGAAGCATCGGGGCTACAGGGGTAGCGAGAAGTGAGACCCACTCGGCAGGAGTACTAAGAGGGTTCACGGCCGAGACGCCCGTGCTACTCGGGGGAGTAGCCGGCGAAATAGGGGAGCTAGAACTGATTGGGACATAAGGGGTAAATCCCAGTGAAGACGGAGTAGTGGCGGATCTAGAAGTGACCAAAGTAGTGGCTAAGGCAGTATGAGTCAGCTCTCGAGCCAGCTCGTGGATCATGAGATAGCTAGCAGTGACATAACGAGCAAGGTGGCTAGCAACACTATCAGACTCCGGATCAATGAGAGGGAAACGGACACGACCATTGTCGTGCAGAGATGGGTAGTAGTAGAAACCTAGGTGGTTCTGCATTTGGACCTCATTGTAGCGAAGCTTGACAAGGACCTCGAATGCAGCAAACTGGACAGCCCGAGAAGCAGTGGAGGCATAACTGCTCCGAGAAGTGCGAGTGTAAGAGCTGGAATCAGAACTAGTGCGCAGAGTGACCACTGCATGATACTCATACACTGAATCAGCTAGATGCTCCCGGTACACACGATAGACTGGGTCATCTCCGAGAGGGTACAGCCGACGCCACACGTTGTGAAGCAGGTGCGGTGACGTGTACGACATCAGCTGCAACTGGCACGGATACGGCACCGGAGCCATCTACACCCACAATCATTAGCATGTTAGCATAATATATATATACCGAATGCATGCAACGCAACAATCAGCACAAATTACTACCGGCACTCAACTTAAACTCGTATGTAACGTCCAGTTAACACGTCGCAGTCTAGCGTGGCCTACAGTCAGCGCGGCTCTGATACCAAGTGTTGTGGCACCCCGGCTCAGAGCGACTGGTTTACCATGCATTGCCAGCCCAGAGACCATGTGTTCTGGCAACACACAACATCTTGGTACAGAAAAACAACCGCTTTATTGATGCTAGCGGAACAGAGTTTACATTACAACAACTGTCGAGGCCAAGCGGCACACTCGGTGCGGCTGAACAATATGTACATTATTTAGTGAACATAAAGGGGCCTCGATCCAAACAACTATGTGGCAGTGGAATAACGTCATGGTGGAAGCTCCATATCACAGGGACACCGATGTGGACACGATCTAGACTCGAACAACGCTCCTCTCCAACGATATTTTACTGAAATCTGGCATGACATGCCAGGTCAGTACGTTGAATGTACTTGCAAGCTCAACAGGCATAATCGTAATGACAAACAATATCATGATATTTAACCAATTATTAATAATGCAACACTATATGTCGACATGCTGTGATCCTGCTTGAATATCCCTCGGGACAGCTTACCAACTGTGATCATCTCTGGATCACAAACACACCACCAAAGTGGTGTTTTTCAAGAACAACTCGTGATCCTTACGACGATCACAACCACAACCATCATTTGGTCCCAAATGCCTCGATGGCCTTTCTGCCATCCATCAATAATGCAAAGTTCATAGCTTAGTGTGCAATTTTTATTAAACATTGACTCATGGTGGGACCTACTACGAGGTGTCTGTGTCCGTGGACTCGGCTATCGATAGATTACACACTCTGCAGAGGTAGCACACTGTACCCACACCACGGAACCCATGGCCTCGCACTCCCATTCGGGTGGACCAACGGCATTCCGACAAAACCCTTCCATTGCCACAACACTCTCCCGGCCACTCTGACCCAAATCCCCAACGGGCTGGTCCTGGGTGGCCCCTTGTCTACCAAAGACACCCCGACCACCGTCATGGTCAAAACACTCCCACTCGGGGACTCGGTACCATAATCTCATCAACGAGCACACAAGATTATGCCTGCTTACCGGGACAGGGCAAGCACGGCATAACCTTCCCTAGTTGGAGGCACCGACCAGAGGCCATGTCAATGGACCGAATCAAGGCCTTCCCACAAAGGCAAATGTGGTTGCACTGGAAAGAAACTCGATTCAGCGGCGCCATGACCCAGTCAACGGTATATTCAAGTTGAGTTATATTCAGGTTCAACTTTAAACTAAAAATGACCAGTGTCATAGCATGCCATGAAATGCGAAACAACACATGCATCATATAATGATAAAAATGACTGATGTCATCCATATACACACCAAGCATAAACATCAACAACTCATATTACTCTACTGCTCAAAATGACTCACAACTTAACCAAAATATTTTGCAACAAGTTTTATTAATTTCTTACGCAATAAAGTAACTCTGATAAATTTCTCATATGCTTGACAAAAATATTTCACTATCAACAACTCTTAATTTCTTTATCACTAAGTCGGGTTCAAACATTTTGTAAGACAAGTAATATGATTAAACAAGTATTTAACAGAATATTTTCTAACAATTTTTTATCAATTTATGAAGGCAAAAACAAAGCTTTAAATAATTACTAACATGCATAAAAAATTATTTCTAACATCACCAAATAAATATTAACTTGCTTTATCCACTAAACTAGTTTCAATCATTCTGTAAATCAAGCATAACAACTCACAATATTTAACAGAATACAAATAACTCAATAATTATTTAACTGCATGGATTAATCATTTCATCCAAGTAAGAAAATCACAAATATTGAAATGACACCATGAAAATGTTGTTGTGGCTTGCCTTAGTGCAGATGAGGTTCACAAGCCGTCTGGTGATCCTCAAGACAAGCCTCATCCTCTCAAACTAAATTTAAACACAAAAAGCAAATATCAAGAACACTTCTGAAAATCACCAGAAATTCTAAACAGCTCAGAAAAATCTCATCTTTGGTGAGCTGCTAGATTTCTTATCAAAGAACACAATGCAAAAAAGAATCAATTCATTTGGACTTATGGTTGAAGAGTTATAATTGTTTGAAGTGTTCTATAAGTTCAAATGAATTTGAATAAAAAGAAACAGACTGGGGGGTGATGTCGAAGGCGTAAAGCCCAGGGGCGCCACCACTCGTACCGCTTCGGGCGCGTACAGAGTGGCTGACTAGCGGGCCCCTCTAGTCAGGTGGGGGAAGGGGGAGAAAGAAACAGAGAAGGTCGCGGCTTCGTCGGAGCTCTTGCCGGTGACGAGGGCTCCTTGGCCCAAACAAGAGGGAGGGATTGAGAGAGGGGACGATGGCGCACCTGCCCGTACCCGTAGCGTGGCTAGGGGTGGTCGGACGGTGTCGGAAACAAGCTCACAAGCAGAGGCAGAAAGGTTGCCGGAGTTGAGGAAGACAGCGAACGGAGGCCACTCCAGGGGCTCCAAGCGGGCGAGACGGCCTCACCGGAGAGAGGCGGAAGCCCTGGAGGGGTTGCCCTGGCCTGGGAGGGGCTAGAGCTCCCGCGGCGTCCAGAGGGGATCGCCGGCGAGCTCGAGCTCGGGGGCGGCGGCCCGAGGCCTGCCCGGCCGGCCTACGGCTTCCTACGCAGTCGTGGAGTGTGTGGGAGTGCTGGATGGGGCTCGAGGAGACTGGGGGTGGCCTTATTTATAGGAGAGCGGCGAGGGGGCTTCGGGATCCGCCGGTGGACACCTGTCCATGGCGCCCGGCGACGAGCGGCGTCAGTGAGAGGAGAGAAGGCGACGGAGATCACGCGGCCACTGTGGGCGGACGGAGACGAGCACATGATCAAGAGGAAGGCGACGAGCACAGTGCAGAGCGCACTGTGGCGTTGGCCGGACCGTGCCCGTGCTTGCTGCGGCAAGCTCCGGCGTCGACGAGCGCTAGGGAGGAGTTAAATACATCGAGACAATGATGGTGGCGTAGTTTGGGATGCTCGGGAAGGCGAGGGAAGAGAGCACGCGCGAACAAAGCGTTCGGCGGCAACCAGAGCACGTCGACACGCATGCCTGGCATCATGGACACGCGTGGTCACCGCGCGAACTCTCTCCTCAGGCCAGCCTTCATCCAAAAATCTTGCCTGGCTTGTTGTTCGTGGTGGTTTTGAAGTTTACCACGGTTTGGTTTGGATCCAGGTGCAGTAGAGAGGATTTTACAAACCAGGTAAGTTTCTGACCGGTAACTCTTTCTGAGGTCAAACGGCTGGGAGATTGAGGTTGTGCTTTGGAGGCTAGTTATAAGTTACTAAGGTAAAGATGCACAAGAAAGTTCAGGTCAAATGGAGCAAGCAAAATGGTAGTTGCTGTAGAAACCACCATTTCTGTCCAGAACAGAAAAGATTTTCTGTAGCAAAAATATTCCAAAAAGTGAGGAAATATTTTTGCTCGGGAAGGTGCCCTAGGGTTCACAGAATATTTGTGAATTATCTCAGATTTTTTGAGCCATCAAAATTGGGGTTGCTTTGAAGCAAACAGGTCTGGCTTAGGGTTTTTGAGAGAAAATGGATACTTTTCAATTAAGAAAAATACTCCAAAGATTATTTTGGGGTGGATTAGAAGTGAAATGATGATTTAGGAGGGAAGTGAAGCACTTAAGTGAAAGCCAAGGATGCCCAAGTGTTTAAGTCCATATGAAAAGATTCAAGAATTCCAAGTTCAGAAAATTTTCAAATGAAAATTCAAGCAGATTAGAGAGGGCAAAAACCAGGCTGTCACGGCAAAAAAGATGGAGATCTGTTAGTCCTTCCGAGCTGAAGTTAGTTTGGTCTTGCGGGGAGTAATGTAACCATCCTTCAACTGCTCCTTCTGATGAGAAGATAGATGATATGTCTCCAACGTATCTATAATTTTTGATTGCTCCATGCTATATTATCTACTGTTTTAGACATTATTGGGCTTTATTTTCCACTTTTATATTATTTTTGGGACTAACCTATTAACCGAAGGCCCAGCCTAGAATTGTTGTTTTTTTGCCTATTTTAGGGTTTCGAAGAAAAGGAATATCAAACGGAGTCCAAACGGAATGAAACCTTCGGAAACGTGATTTACTCATCAGATAAGATCCAGGAGACTTGGACCCTCCTTCAAGAAAGCCACGAGGTGGTCATGAGGGTAGGGGGCGCACCCCCTAGGGCGCGCCCCCCTGCCTCGTGGGCCCCTCGAAGCTCCATCGACGTACTTCTTCCTCCTATATATATCCACATACCCCCAAACGATCGGGAACGGAGCCAAAAACCTAATTCCACCACCGCAACTTTCTGTATCCACGAGATCCCATCTTGGGGCCTGTTCCGGAGCTCCGCTGGAGGGGGCATCGATCACGGAGGGCTTCTACATCATCATCCAAGCCCCTCCGATGAAGTGTGAGTAGTTTACTTCAGACCTATGGGTCCATAGCTAGTAGCTAGATTGCTTCTTCTCTCTTTTTGGATCTCAATACAATGTTCTTCCCCTCTATCGTGGAGATCTATTCTATGTAATCTTCTTTTTGCGGTGTGTTTGTTGAGACCGATGAATTGTGGGTTTATGATCCAGTCTATCTATGAATAATATTTGAATCTTCTCTGAATTCTTTTATGTATGATTGGTTATCTTTGCAAGTCTCTTCGAATTATCAGTTTGGTTTGGCCTACTAGATTGGTTTTTCTTGCCATGGGAGAAGTGCTTAGCTTTGGGTTCAATCTTGCGGTGTCCTTTCCCAGTGACAGAAGGGGCAGCAAGGCACGTATTGTATTGTTGCCATCAAGGATAACAAGATGGGGTTTTTATCATATTGCATGAAATTATCCCTCTACATCATGTGATCTTGCTTAAGGCGTTACTCTGTTTTTAACTTAATACTCTAGATGCATGCTGGATATCGGTCGATGAGTGGAGTAATAGTAGTAGATGCAGAATCGTCTACTTGTCTCGGACGTGATGCCTATATACATGATCATACCTAGATATTCTCATAACTATGCTCAATTCTGTCAATTGCTCAACAGTAATTTGTTCACCCACCGTAGAATACTTATGCTCTTGAGAGAAGCCACTAGTGAAACCTATGGCCCCCGGGTCTCTTTCTCATCATATCAATCTCCATCACTTTATTGTTGCTTTGCTTTTACTTTGCTTTTACTTTATTTACTTTGCATCTCTATACCAAAAATACCAAAAATATTATTTATCATCTCTATCAGATCTCACTTTCGTAAGTGACCGTGAAGGGATTGACAACCCCTAAGCACGTTGGTTGCGTTGACCTATTGTTTTTGTGTAGGTACGAGGGACTCGAGCGTAGCCTCCTACTGGATTGATACCTTGGTTCTCAAAAACTGAGGGAAATACTTACGCTACTTTGCTGCATCATCCCTTCCTCTTCGGGGAAATTCAACGCAGTGCTCAACAGGTAGCAAGAAGAATTTCTGGCGCCGTTGCCGGGGAGTCTACGCAAAAGTCAACATACCAAGTACCCATCACAATCCCTATCTCCCGCATTACGTTATTTGCCATTTGCCTCTCGTTTTCCTCTCCCCCACTTCACCCTTGCCGTTTTATATGCCCTCTCTCTCTATCCTCCCTCTCTTTCTCTATTTGCCTCTTTTACCCGTTTCTTGTTTGCTCGTATGGTTGGAATAGTTGTTTATTTATTACTAAACAGAGAACCTAAGATCTATGGATCCTCATCCGCTTGCTAATCTTTTTAAGAGATCCAATTATGATGAACCAATTGCTAGTGAGTTTTGTGCACTAGATTATCTTTATGAGGTTTTGCTTGAAATTCGTGAATCTGAAAAGTGTGAAGAATTACTTTATGAAGCGATTCATGATAGATCTTTGAATAAAAAGCATGATTTCAATGATTTTACTATAAACTCTCTTGATGTCAATTGTGCTAATAATATGCAAAACCCTAAGGTTGGGGATGCTAGTTTTGCTATGTCCTCTACTTGTTGCAATGATCATGATTGGGGCGATTCTTCTTATGATATTGAAAATTTATTTAAGCCCCATGATGAACATGAGATTGATAATAGTGCTTTCAATATTATTGAAAGTGGGTTTGGAAGAGTGTCAACTTTAGATCCCACATATTTGGAGAATGTTCAATCTTATGAAATTTTTGATAAAAGTGGAAAGGCCATGACTTTAGTTAATGTTAATCCCACTATTTTGGAAGAGCGTCAACTTTGCATGCATGTGGATCGTGCTAAAAATATTTTATGTGATATCTATTTTGTTGAATTTTCTTATGATCCTACATATAATTATTACGAGAGATGAAAATATGGTGGTAGAAATTTTCATGTTACTAAATTACCTCTCGTTATGTTGAGATTGCCATTGTTTCTTTCCGCTTCCTCGCATATGCTAGTTTTTGCTTGCCTTGATAATTTGTTTGCCTATAAGATGCCTATGCATAGGAAGTATGTTAGACTTAGATGTGTTTGTCACGTGTTTTATGATGCTCTCTTTGTGCTTCAATTCTTGTCTTTCATGTGAGCATCATTGAAATATTATGCCTAGCTATAAGGCCTTAAAGAAAAGCGCTTGTTGGGAGACAACCCAATATTTATCCTTGCTGTTATTCAATAAATAAATTATTTAGCCTCTGTTTTGGTTGTGTGTTTTTTGTGTTTAATTAGTGTTTGTGCCAAGTAGAACCGTTGGGAAGACTTGGGGAAAGTCTTGTTGAACTTGCTGTAAAAAACAGAAACTTTAGCGCTCACGAGAGCTGCTGTCATTTTTATTTGGAGAGTTATATTTAGTTAATTATTTTTGCAGATTATTAATAGATAAATTCCTCACTTCCAGAAATTTATTTTAGAATTTTTGGGGTTCCAGATCTTGCGCTAGCTACAGATTACTACAGACTGTTCTGTTTTTGACAGATTCTGTTTTTCGTGTGTTGTTTGCTTATTTTGATGAATCTATGGCTAGTAAAATAGTTTATAATCCATATAGAAGTTGGAATACAGTAGGTATAACACCCATATAAATAAATAATGAGTTCATTACAGTACCTTGAAGTGGTCTTTTGTTTTCTTTCGCTAACGGAGCTCATGAGATTTTCTACTTTAAGTTTTGTGTTGTGAAGTTTTCAAGTTTTGGGTAAAGATTTGATGGATTATGGAACAAGCAATGGCAAGATCCTAAGCTTGGGGCTGCCCATGGCACCCCCAAGATAATCTAAGGATACCTAAAATCCAAAGCTTGGGGATGCCCCGGAAGGCATCCCCTCTTTCGTCTACTTCTATCGGTAACTTTACTTGGAGCTATATTTTTATTCACCACATGATATGTGTTTTGCTTGGACCGTCTTTTATGATTTGAGTCTTTGCTTGTTAGTCTACCACTATCATCCTTGCTGTACACACCTTTTGAGAGAGCCGTACATGATTTGGAATTTGATAGAATACTCTATGTGCTTCACTTATATCTTTTGAGCTTTATAGTTTTGCTTTAGTGCTTCACTTATATCTTTTAGAGCACGGTGGTGGATTTGTTTTATAGAAACTATTGATCTCTCATGCTTCACTTAGATTATTTTGAGAGTCTTAATAGCATGGTAATTTGCTTAAAATCCTAATATGCTTGGTATGCTAGATTAATAATAAAACTTTCTTATGAGTGTGTTGAATACTAAGAAAAGTTTGATGCTTGATGATTGTTTTGAGATATGGAGGTAATAATATCAAAGTCATGCTAGTTGAGTAGTTGTGAAATTGAGAAATACTTGTGTTGAGGTTTGCAAGCCCCATAGAATGCATGTATGGCAAACGTTATGCAACAAATTTGAAACATGAGGTGTTATTTGATTGTCTTCCTTATGAGTGGCGGTCGGGGACGAGCGATGGTCTTTTCCGCCCAATCTATCCCCCTAGGAGCATGTGCGTAGTGCCAAGGTTTTTGATGACTTGTAGATTTTTGCAATAAGTATTTGAGTTCTTTATGACTAATGTTGAGTCCATGGATTATACGCACTCTCACCCTTCCATCCTTGCTAGCCTCTTCGGTACCGTGCATTGCCCTTTCTCACATTGAGAGTTGGCGCAAACTTCGCCGGTGCATCCAAACCCCGTGATATGATACGCTCTTTCACACATAAACCTCCTTATATATTCCTCAAAACAGCCACCATACCTACCTATTATGGCATTTCCATAGCCATTCCGAGATATATTGCCATGCAACTTTCCACCATTCCGTTCATCATGACACATTCATCATTGTCATATTGCTTAGCATGATCATGTAGTTGACATAGTATTTGTGGCAAAGCCACCATTCATAATTCTTTCATACATGTCACTCTTGGTTCATTGCATATCCCGCTACACTGCCGGAGGCATTCATATAGAGTCATCTTTGTTCTAGTATCAAGTTGTAACCATTGAGTTGTAAATAAATAGAAGTGTGATGATCATCATTATTAGAGCATTGTCCCAAGTGAGGTATAAAAAAAGAAAGTCCATAAAAAAAAGGAGAAGTCCCAAAAAAAAGAAAGGCCATAAAAAAAGAGAAGGCCCAAAAAATGAGAGAAAAAGAGAGAAGGGACAATGTTACTATCCTTTTACCACACTTGCGCTTCAAAGTAGCACCATGATCTTCATAGTAGAGAGTCTCTCATGTTATCACTTTCATATACTTGTGGGAATTTTTCATTATAGAACTTGGCCTGTATATTCCAAAAATGGGCCTCCTCAAGTGCCCTAGGTCTTCGTGAGCAAGCAAGTTGGATGCACACCCACTAGTTTCTTTTGTTGAGCTTTCATACATTTATAGCTCTAGTGCATCCGTTCCATGGCAATCCCTACTCCTTGCATTAACATCAATCGGTGGGCATCTCCATAGCCCATTGATTAGACTCATTGATGTGAGACTTTCTCTTTTTTTGTCTTCTCCACATAACCCCCCTCCATTATATTCTATTCCACCCATAGTGCTATGTCCATGGCTCACGCTCAAATATTGCGTGAAAGTTTATAGGTTTGGGATTACTAAAGTATGAAACAATTGCTTGGCTTGTCATCGGGGTTGTGCATGATGATAGCATTCTTGTGTGACGCAAATGAAACATGAATAACCATATGATTTTGTAGGGACGAACTTTCTTTAGCCATGTTATTTTGAGAAGACATAATTGCTTAGTTAGTATGCTTGAAGTATTATCATTTTTATGTCAATATGAACTTTTGTCTTGAATCTTTCGGATCTGAATATTCATACCACAATTAAGAAGAATTACATTAAAATTATGCCAAGTATCACTCCGCATCAAAAATTCTGTTTTTACCATTTACCTACTCGAGGACGAGCAGGAATTAAGCTTGGGGATGCTTGATACGTCTCCAACATATCTATAATTTTTGATTGCTCCATGCTATATTCTCTATTGTTTTAGACATTATTGGGCTTTATTTTCCACTTTTATATTATCTTTGGGACTAACCTATTAACCGGAGGCCCAGCCCAGAATTGCTGTTTTTGCCTGTTTTAGGTTTCGAAGAAAAGGAATATCAAACGGAGTCCAAACGGAATGAAACCTTCAGAAACGCGATTTACTCATCAGATAAGATCCAGGAGACTTGGACCCTCCGTCAAGAAAGCCACGAGGTGGTCACGAGGGTAGGGGGCGCCCCCCTAGGGCGCGCCCCCTGCCTCGTGGGCCCCTCGAAGCTCCACCGACGTACTTCTTCCTCCTATATATATATCCATGTACGCCCAAACGATCGAGGACGGAGCCAAAAACCTAATTCCACCGCCGCAACTTTCTGTATCCACGAGATCCCATCTTGGGGCCTGTTTCGGAGCTCCGCCAAAGGGGGCATCGATCACGGAGGGCTTCTACATCATCATCCAAGCCCCTCCGATGAAATGTGAGTAGTTTACTTCAGACCTACGGGTCCATAGCTAGTAGCTAGATGACTTCTTCTCTCTTTTTGGATCTCAATACAATGTTCTCCCCCTCTCTCGTGGAGATATATTTGATAATCTTGTTTTTGCGTTGTGTTTGTTGAGACCGATGAATTGTGGGTTTATGATCCAGTCTATCTATGAATAATATTTGAATCTTCTCTGAATTCTTTTATGTATGATTGGTTATCTTTGCAAGTCTCTTCGAATTATCAGTTTGGTTTGGCCTACTAGATTGGTTTTTCTTGCCATGGGAGAAGTGCTTAGATTTGGGTTCAATCTTGCGGTGTCCTTTCCCAGTGACAGAAGGGGAAGCAAGGCACGTATTGTATTGTTGCCATCAAGGATAACAAGATGGGGTTTTTATCATATTTCATGAAATTATCCCTCTACATCATGTGATCTTGCTTAAGGCGTTACTCTGTTTTTAACTTAATACTCTAGATGCATGCTGGATAGCGGTCGATGAGTGGAGTAATAGTAGTAGATGCAGAATCGTTTCGGTCTACTTGTCTCGGATGTGATGCCTATATACATGATCATACCTAGATATTCTCATAACTATGCTCAATTCTGTCAATTGCTCAACACTAATTTGTTCACCCACCGTAGAATACTTATGCTCCTGAGAGAAGCCACTAGTGAAACCTATGGCCCCCGGGTCTCTTTCTCATCATATCAATCTCCATCACTTTATTATTGCTTTGCTTTTACTTTGCTTTTACTTTATTTACTTTGCATCTCTATACCAAAAATACCAAAAATATTATTTATCATCTCTATCAGATCTCACTTTCGTAAGTGACCATGAAGGGATTGACAACCCCTAAGCGCGTTGGTTGCGTTGACCTATTGTTTTTGTGTAGGTACGAGGGACTCGAGCGTAGCCTCCTACTGGATTGATACCTTGGTTCTCAACTGAGGGAAATACTTACGCTACTTTGCTGCATCATCCCTTCCTCTTCGAGGAAATCCAACGCAGTGCTCAAGAGGTAGCAATAGACATGGCTTCTTCATCTTGGCATAATCGGAACAAGTCACTTCACGTACTCCATATTCTTCATCAGAGGAGGATGATCCTGTTGTGCAAAGATAGGAGGACAACTAAATGCTAGCATCCCTGTATGCTCGAAAAAAGGAAAGGAAATATTTAAAACAGCACAGATGAAGCACTTCTCAAGGACAATACCACTTTCTCATGACTGTATCTAAACAGTAGCACAACACCAATAGAGATGATAAAGCTCAATCATATGGATGAAATCTGTGGGAGTAAAAACCTTTGTCAGGAGGCTTATTGTGTAGAGCATACAGATCAAGCACTTCTCTGGAACCATCTGTTGTTATCTACTATGGTTGCCATGCTTACTATATACTCCTTGATTAGTTTAATGTTTCCAACATCTTCCGGTGCAGTTCCACTAAAATATATGGTATCTTCAACGAAGATCCCAGTTTGCACAAGTTGAGATAATTACATATTACATTAAGAGTGGCATCAAATCAGTGGCAAAACAATTGCTCGTTCCAGCCATAGCAATAAATTATGATGCAAAACTATATCATTACTTGTGTCATCACAGTTCCAGTGCTTCATTACAGCATCGAGAGTTGTTTTTTGTTTTTCTTCTACTTGTTCTTCCCCTTCATCACTTGGTTCAATAACAGACAAGCTTCACCTTCAATGTAAGATTTGGCATGTCAATTAGGGAGCACAAGTATAACACTAAACAACGACATTAATTTTCTGATGAAAGTGGAAAAATACAGGCCAAAAGTTGTGCAATATCCTTATCTTACCTCAATGGGATATTACGGTGCACATACAGATTGGAATTCTTGTCTCCATTTGTGCGGTTCGCTAAAATCAAGCAACATTACCGTACAAGTAGCACAACATATGAAAGCACACTACACAATCATGTGAAAGAAGGCTAGTACTGACCTCTCATGACACGGAATTCAAACAACTCACAAGAAGAAGATCTGAACCAAATTTGCCAACACGGATAGGAAGTAAGATCTCCTCTTGTGTAGTTCCACTAAGATCAAGCAATCAAGCAACGTTGTCGGTGTGACATTTTGGTTGAACTGCACAAAACACTCTTAAAGCAAAAGTGTTTTATGCAGTGCAACAAAAGGTCACAATAGCAACAAGGTGAAGTAGATAACCCTTTTAGCATGTCATTTAATAACCTCTAGTCCATGTATAGTCCTTGGAACCAAGCAGGTAGGGACTAGGGACCTTTTAGTTGGGACTAAAAAAAGTCCTAGGACTTTTTAACCAAACAGGGCCTTAGATTAACAATAGCTAAAGAGTTGCAAGGGACAATGGACTCACCATCACCGGTGCATCTACCGATGTATGAAGGGGTGATGCACAGTCTGTTGCAACAAAGAACAAACAACCAAGGAGCATATTTGTGTTGGTCCCAGTTTTTTATCTTTAGACACCTTTCCCTATGTGAGCGCAGCAAATCTAGTCCCACTGAAACTCTACAGCCTTGTCCCCCAAAACAAAAAGATCAGTTCATTATAGATGTGCGTACTGCGTTTGTCATTGTTTTGACTTTTCGACCAACGTAGGTGCTGGATAGCCAGTCTGTACTAGTACTTTCCCCCTTCCTTTCCTCTTTGAACCACGTCCTAGATTCATGCTATACAACTTTCCCCGCTACTTTCCCACTTCCTTTCCTTTTTGAACCACGTCCTAGATTCATGCGATACAACTTTCCCCACTACTCGCCCCCATTCCTTTCCTCTTTGAGCCACGTCCTAGATTCATGTTATACAACTTTCCCCACTACTTTCCTGTTTGATCCAACACCAAGGTTCGAGTGCAGAAGCGGAAAAAGCCCACATGCAGCTAGAGCAATGCAAGTGGAATAAGTAAATTATAACTTAAGGTTCTTGGGGTGTGGTTCGGTGGGTGAACGGAGTCCATTATGTCCACACTATGTACGATGACGAGGAAGAAGGGGTCGGAGGCCCTCCCGCGCCGCCGCTGGGTGAAAGAGAACAACTGTGCCGGTAGTGCATTCCCTCCCTTGCCGACGGCGACAGCATTAAGCCTCCTTCCCTTCCCGGCAGACGGATCCTGCCGGCTCTTTGACCAGCAGTGAGGGGAGAGAGAGAGGCCAACGAAGTCTTGTTTAGATCTACAGAGGGTGAGAGAGTGTGAAGAGAGCAACTACAAGCGCTGAGGCTCCATCATGTATAGATATAGTGGAGAGAGAGTGTGAAGAGTGCAAACCCTAGAAAACAAGCGTCGAGGCCGAGATCTATAGCTCCGTATCCATCCATTTTGACCAGTCAAAGAATCCTCCTGGCACCGACCCAGATCACTTTCTCTCTCTATCATGCGGGGCCTACCTGTCATTGGGTGCAAGAAAGAAGTCAAACAAAAACAAAATTATGCTCAACTGTGGTTATCGAAACCGAGACCTCTAGTTTGATGAGTGAACAGGCTAACTGTTGGGGAACGTAGTAATTTCAAAAAATTTCCTACGCACACGCAAGATCATGGTGATGCATAGCAACAAGAGGGGAGAGTGTTGTCTACGTACCCTCGTAGACCAAAGCGGAAGCGTTGACGCAACGTAGAGGAAGTAGTCGTACGTCTTCCCGGTCCAACCGATCCAAGCACCGTTACTCCGGCACCTCCGAGTTCTTGGCACACGTTTAGCTCGATGACGCTCCCTGGGCTCCGATCCAGCAAAGCTTCGGGGAGGAGTTCCGTCAACACGACGGCGTGGTGACGATCTTGATGTTCAACCGTCGCAGGGCTTCGCCTAAGCACCGCTACAATATGACCGAGGTGGAATATGGTGGAGGGGGGCACCGCACACGGCTAAGGAACGATCACGCAGATCAACTTGTGTGTTCTAGGGTGCCCCCTGCCCCCGTATATAAAGGAGCCAAGGGGAGGGGGCGGCCGGCCAAGAGGGCGCACCAAAGGGGAGTCCTACTCTCCCACCGGGAGTAAGACTCCCTTCTTTCCTAGTTGGAGAAGGAGAAGTGGGAAAGAGGAGGAAGAGGGAAAGGAAAGGGGGGGCGCCGCCCCCCTCTCCTTGTCCTATTTGGACTAGGGAGGGGAGGGGCACGCGGCCACCTCTTGCCTCGTTTCCTCTTCTCCCTTAGGGCCCATGTAGGCCCAATGACCCCCGGGGGGTTCCGGTAACCCCCCGATACTCCGGTAAAATCCCGATTTCACCCGGAACAATTCCGATATCCAAATATAGGCTTCCAATATATCGATCTTTATGTCTCGACCATTTCGAGACTCCTCATCATGTCCATGATCACATCCGGGACTCCGAACAACCTTCGGTACATCAAAATACATAAACTCATAATGAAACTGTCATCGTAACGTTAAGCGTGCGGACCCTACGGTTCGAGAACAATGTAGACATGACCGAGACACGTCTCCGGTCAATAACCAATAGCGGAACCTGGATGCTCATATTGGTTCCTACATATTCTACGAAGATCTTTATCGGTCAGACCGCATAACAACATACGTTGTTCCCTTTGTCATTGGTATGTTACTTGCCCGAGATTCGATCGTCGGTATCTCAATACCTAGTTCAATCTCGTTACCGGCAAGTCTCTTTACTCATTCCGTAATACATCATCTCACAACTAACTCATTAGTTGCAATGCTTGCAATGCTTATGTGATGTGCATTACCAAGAGGGCCCAGAGATACCTCTCCGACAATCGGAGTGACAAATCCTAATCTCGAAATACGCCAACCCAACATGTACCTTTGGAGACACCTGTAGAGCACCTTTATAATCACCCAGTTACGTAGTGACGTTTGGTAGCACACAAAGTGTTCCTCCGGCAAACGGGAGTTGCATAATCTCATAGTCATAGGAACATGTATAAGTCATGAAGAAAGCAATAGCAACATACTAAACGATCGGGTGCTAAGCTAATGGAATGGGTCATGTCAATCAGATCATTCACCTAATGATGTGATCCCGTTAATCAAATAACAACTCTTTGTCCATGGTTAGGAAACATAACCATCTTTGATTAACGAGCTAGTCAAGTAGAGGCATACTAGTGACACTCTGTTTGTCTATGTATTCACACATGTATTATGTTTCCAGTTAATACAATTCTAGCATGAATAATAAACATTTATCATGATATAAGGAAATAAATAATAACTTTATTATTGCCTCTAGGGCATATTTCCTTCAGTCTCCCACTTGCACTAGAGTCAATAATCTAGTTCACATCGCCATGTGATTTAACATCAATAGTTCACATCACCATGTGATTAACACCCATAGTTCACATCGACATGTGACCAACACCCAAAGGGTTTACTAGAGTCAATAATCTAGTTCACATCGCTATGGGATTAACACCCAAAGAGTACTGAGGTGTGATCATGTTTTGCTTGTGAGAGAAGTTTAGTCAACGGGTCTGCCACATTCAGATCCGTAAGTATTTTGCAAATTTCTATGTCAACAATGCTCTGCATGGAGCTACTATAGCTAATTGCTCCCACTTTCAATATGTATCCAGATTGAGACTTAGAGTCATCTGGATCAGTGTCAAAACTTGCATCGATGTAACCCTTTACGACAAACCTTTTGTCACCTCCAAAATCGAGAAACATATCCTTATTCCACTAAGGATAATTTTGACCAATGTCCAGTGATCTACTCCTAGATCACTATTGTACTCCCTTGCCAAACTCAGGGCAGGGTATACAATAGGTCTGGTACACAGCATGGCATACTTTATAGAACCTATGGCTGAAGCATAGGGAATGACTTTCATTCTCTCTCTATCTTCTGCCGTGGTCGGGTTTTGAGTCTTACTCAACTTCACACCTTTGTAACAAAGGCAAGAACTCCTTCTTTGACTGTTCCATTTTGAACTACTTCAAAATCTTGTCAAGGTATGTACTCATTGAAAAACTTATCAAGCGTCTTGATCTATCTCTATAGATCTTGATGCTCAATATGTAAGCAGCTTCACCGAGGTCTTTCTTTGAAAAACTCTTTTCAAATATTCCTTTATGCTTTGTAGAATAATTCTACATTATCTCCGATCAACAATATGTCTTTCACATATACTTATCAGAAATGATGTAGTGCTCCCACTCACTTTCTTGTAAATACAGGCTTCACTGCAAGTCTGTATAAAACTATATGCTTTGATCAACTTATCAAAGCGTATATTCCAACTCCAAGATGCTTGCATATTTTGTTAGCACCTTTAGGATTGACAAAACCTTCTGGTTGTATCATATACAACTCTTCTTTAAATCCATTAAGGAATGTAGTTTTGTTTATCCATTTGCCAGATTTCATAAAATGCGGCAATTGCTAACATGATTTGGACAGACTTAAGCATCGCCACGAGTGAGAAAATTTCATCGTAGTCAACACCTTGAACTTTGTCAAAAACCTTTTTCGACAAGTCTAGCTTTGTAGATAGTAACACTACTATCAGCGTCCGTCTTCCTCTTGAAGATCCATTTATTTTCTATGGCTTGCCGGTCATCGGGCAAGTCAACCAAAGTCTACACTTTGTTTTCATACATGGATCCCATCTCAGATTTCATGGCCTCAAACCATTTTGCGGAATCTGGGCTCATCATCGCTTCCTCATAGTTCGCAAGTTCGTCATGGTCTAGTTACATGACTTCCAGAACAGGATTATCGTACCACTCTGGTGCGGATCTCACTCTGGTTTACCTACGAGATTCGGTAGTAACTTGATCTGAAGTTACATGATCATCATCATTAGCTTCCTCACTAATTGGTGTAGTAGTCACAGGAACAGATTTTTGTGATGAACTACTTTCCAATAAGGGAGAAGGTACAATTACCTTATCAAGTTCTACTTTCCTCCCACTCACTTCTTTCGAGAGAAACTCCTTCTCTAGAAAGGATCCATTCTTAGCAACGAATGTCTTGCCTTCGGATCTGTGATAGAAGGTGTACCCAACTTTCTCCTTTGGGTATCCTATGAAGACACATTTCTCCGATTTGGGTTTGTGCTTATCAGGATGAAACTTTTTCACATAAGCATTGCAACCCCAAACTTTAAGAAACGACAACTTTGGTTTCTTGCCAAACCACAGTTCATATTGTGTGGTCTCAATGGACTTAGATGGTGCCCCTTTTTAATGTGAATGCAGCGGTCTCTAATGCATAACCCCAAAATGATAGTGGTAAATCGGTAAGTCAAGTAGAGGCATACTAGTGACACTCTGTTTGTCTACTTGACTAGCCCGTTAATCAAATAACAACTCTTTGTCCATGGTTAGGAAACATAACCATCTTTGATTAACGAGCTAGTCAAGTAGAGGCATACTAGTGACACTCTGTTTGTCTACGTATTCACACATGTATTATGTTTCCGGTTAATACAATTCTAGCATGAATAATAAACTTTATCATGATATAAGGAAATAAATAATAACTTTATTATTGCCTCTAGGGCATATTTCCTTCACTAACCAGCTACACCACCCTCATGTTTTGTTTAACGAGAGGAAAGTAACCTTTTATACATTCCTGCACTCATGTGACAAGCATGTCGTGTTTTTTTGCGTGGGAGTCATTGGAATTTAAATCATAATCATGTCATCTGGCTTTGGTGGTAATGTATTTTGGGATTTAAAGAAGTGTTGGTAGTACAGAAATAATGCAGCCTTAGTCACCTTACCTCTCTCCACATAGTACGTTGGGTCCCACCAGTCAAAGGATGAAACAAACAAATTAATAAGAAAAATGTTAGTATGTGAAATACATATTAATATAATTTTTTGTGACATGCATGAACATTTTGTTAGTTCAGTCCATGGTCAAAATTTGACACGAAATACAATGGGGACCAATAAACCAAGATGGAGGTAGTAGGCGAAGTTTCCTGTCGGATGCGATCCGATCTGGCTCTCCTGAGCTAGCAAGGTTTTTCTAGCCCACCCAAGCTAGTTGGCCCACAAAAGCTAACATACTTTAACAGTTCCAAACGCCTAACCTTGCCCGGCTAGGCTATAAACTGTTCTTTCTAAGGATCCAAATGCTCCCTAAGTAACTCGTAAGATATTCCTATTCTATGAACCTGTGTGTGCGTGTGCATGTGTGTGTGTGTGTTTAACAGCATGTGTGTGTTAGAGAGAGCGACACATCGACCTACTCCTACAGAGAGATGGTGTGTAGTGTAAGATTTAGCCGCAAGAGTCGATGCATCCTCTCGTTTCTGGGCATCCGGTCGGGACAGGCGGACCGCTGCCACGCCCGCTCCTGACTAGCCTTGCCCACCCAAAGCCCGTCCATCGCCCGTGCGCGCTTCCCGCCCGAAATGGTCAGCGCCGCTCCAAAGAATCGGTGCCACATTCATGGCCGGGCAGAGTGGACGCGACCTCTCACTGGCGCCTGCATTGAAGAGAGAAGCGGATTCAAGAGTGATGGTTGCTTCGTCCGTCCAACTTACTGTTGGGTCTATGTGATTTCATGGCTCATTGGTCATTACTACTGAGGTGGTAGGACTGTTGGATGTCCCACGCTTTCGGCAAAAGGAGGTACTACTAGATTACAATTTTCTCCATTCTTACAGCGGAGGAGTGCGAGAGCAGTGAAAACATGTAGGCTCAGTGATTACATGGCCCACTTCACATCATCACCATATTTTTTGGACATTGTGCGATACCTAACTCTTTACATAGTACTAGAATAGTACCTACTGTAATTTATCAGTGAGATAAATTTGTACAATGCTATGAAGCTTCCAGCTTCTATTTCATGTATCTTGCATCCAAGGTTGCCCGTTGCAACATTTCATCAAATACAAAGGAGACTAACATGCATGCTATTGCATCTCAATGATTGCAGATCATAGCCAATATGTACTCCCTCTGTTCCAAAATAAGTGTCTCAACTTTATGCAAACTTTAGTACAAATTTGTACTACTACCAAATGAAAGTGCAACTATCCCTAGGTGGTTTTGGTAATTCATAACAACATATAGCTCATTGAGCTAATACTATTCCAAGATGATTATTTCAGGAAAGCTCAATGATTGGCATGGCATGGATGTGAAAGTGGAACCCTCAAAATGCTAAGGACAAAGGATTGGCTCAAGCTCAAAAGCTCAAGACTCTTCATTTTATATTTTAGTGATCCAAGATCACATTGAGTCCATAGGAAAAGCCAATACTATTAAGGAGGGATGAGGTGTTGCTTAATGAGCCTCTTGCTTCATGTGCTTAATGATATGCTCCAAAATCCTCAACTACTTTCCCATATCCACATATGACCTAAACCCTAAGCCAAACTCGGTCCTACCGATTCTTCCTATCCGGCGCCACCGAGTTTCACTTGTCATTAGCCACTGCCAAACCCTAGCAATTCGGTTCTACCGATAAGGATCTCGGTCTCACCGAGATGGGGTTGCAAACTCTCTGTTTCCCTTTCGTAACTTTTCGGTCCCACTGAAAGAGCGAATCGGTCCCACCGAGATTGCAATGTAAACTCAGTGTTTCCCCTTTGTAACTTTTCGGTCTCACCGAGTTCCACTCGGTCTCACCGAAAGAGTAAATCGGTCCCACCGAGTTTGCCTGACCAACTCTCTGGTTAGCTAACTACCAAATTCGGTCTCACCGAGTTTGTGTAATCGGTCTCACCGAGATTACGTTATGCCCAAACCCTAACCATATCGGTCCTACCGAGTTGCATGTCAGTACCACCGAAAATCTCTAACGGTCACTAGGTTTACATTTTCGGTCCGACCGAGCTTATTGATTCGGTCCCACCGAGATTGGAAAACTGTGTAACGGTTGGATTTTGTGTGGAGGCTATATATACCCCTCCACCTTCTTCTCATTCGATGAGAGAGCCATCAGAACACACACATCATTCCAACTCATATGTTCTGAGAGAGAACCACCTACTCATGTGTTGAGACCAAGATATTCCATTCCTACCATATGAATCTTGATCTCTAGCCTTCCCAAGTTGCTTTCCACTCAAATCTTCTTTCCACCAAATCCAAATCCTATGAGAGAGAGTTGAGTGTTGGGGAGACTATCATTTGAAGCACAACAGCAAGGAGTTCATTACCTACACACCATTTGTTACTTCTTGGAGAGTGGTGTCTCCTAGATTGGCTAGGTGTCACTTGGGAGCCTCCGACAAGATTGTGGAGTTCAACCAAGGAGTTTGTAAGGGCAAGGAGATCGCCTACTTCGTGAAGATCTACCGCTAGTGAGGCAAGTCCTGTGTGGGCATTGGCCATGGTGGGATAGACAAGGTTGCTTCTTCGTGGACCCTTTGTGGGTGGTTGCTTCTTCGTGGACCCTTCGTGGGTGGAGCCCTGTGTGGACTCGCGCAACCGTTGCCCTTGGGTGGAGCCCTGTGTGGACTCGCGCAACCGTTACCCTTCGTGGGTTGAAGTCTCCATCAACGTGGATGTAGGATAGCACCACCTATCCGAACCACGGGAAAAACATCCGTGTCTCCAATAGCGTTTGAATTCTCCAAACCCTTCCCTTTACATTCTTGCAAGTTGCATGCTTTACTTTCCGCTGCCTATATACTCTTTGCATGCTTGCTTGAATCATGTGATGATTGCTTGAATTGTCCCAAAATAGCTAAAATCTGCCAAGAACTAGAATTGGGAAAAGGTTAAGTTTTTATTTGGTCAAGTAGTCTAATCACCCCCCTCTAGACATACTTTCGATCCTACAAGTGGTATCAGTGCTTTGGTCTCCATTTGCTTGATCTCCATAGCTTTTGGTGGTCATAGCCTTGGTTTCACAACCTAGGAGAGTATGGCGTCTAGCGAGGGAAATTACCACCGTAGAGGTCCCTACTTTGATGGTACTAATTTTGCTAGTTGGAAGCATAAAATGAAAATGCATATTCTTGGACATAACCCCGCCGTTTGGGCTATTGTGTGTGTTGGTTTGCAAGGTGACTTCTTTGATGGGAGAGAACCAAACCGTGAAGCTACCGCGGATGAGTTGAAGATGTTGCAATACAATGCTCAAGCTTGTGATATTCTCTTCAACGGATTGTGCCCCGAAGAATTCAACAAAATCAGCCGTCTTGAGAATGCGAAGGAAATTTGGGACACTTTGATTGATATGCACGAAGGTACCGACTCCGTCAAGGAATCCAAGTTGGATGTGCTTCAAAGCCAACTTGACAAGTTCAAGATGAAGGATGGTGAAGGTGTTGCTGAAATGTACTCTAGGCTTGCTCTCATCACAAATGAGATTGTCGGCTTAGGAAGTGAAGAGATGACCGATAGATTCATCATCAAGAAGATTCTAAGATCCTTGGATGGAAAATATGATACCGTGTGCACATTGATCCAAATGATGCCCAATTACAAAGATCTCAAGCCAACGGAGGTGATTGGAAGAATTGTTGCTCATGAGATGTCACTTAAGGATAAAGAGGAACTTCACAACAAATCAAGTGGTGCCTATAAAGCCTCATGTGAAGCCCCTACATCTTCAAGTGAGAAACAAGACTTCAATGAAGAATTGAGCTTAATGGTGAAGAACTTCAACAAGTTCTACAAGAGTAGAAGCAAAGATAGAAGCTCCAAGTCAAGGTCCTACAATGACAAAAGATCTTCTAGTCGAGAGCGAAACTGCTACAATTGTGGAAGACCCGGACACTATTCCAATGAGTGTACGGCTCCCTACAAGAGAAGAGAAGAATCTCCAAAAAGAAGAAGCAAAGGATCACCACCAAGAGAGAGAAGGAGTAGAGATGATCGTTATGAACGAAGATACTCACGGAGAAGCAAGGATTCGGAAAGGAAGGAAAAATCATCAAGGAGCTACACAAGACGAAGACATCAAGCTCATGTTGCTAAATGGGTATCCGGCTCCGACTCCGACAGCCACTCCGAGAGAAGTTATCACTCCGACTCCGAAGATACTCAAGATGAAGGTGTTGCCGGTCTAGCACTTGTGTCAACCAACTCCTATGACATATTTGATTCACCAAATGAAGGAATTGGAAGATGCTTCATGGCCAAAGGTCCTAAGGTAACACATCCCGAGTATGTTGATTCAATAGTGATGAAGATGACTTGTTAGGTGATGATTTGCTTGGTGACAACTCTAGTGATGAATACTATGATGAAATGTCAATTAAACATGCTAATCAAGATAAAACGAATGACAATGATAAGGAGAAGATTGAGGCTCTAACTAAAGAACTAAAAACTCTTAAGTTAGCTCATGACACTATCTTCGAAGATCATCGAGAACTTTTAAGAGCTCATGAGAAATTACACTTTGAAAAGCTCAATCTTGAGCAAGAGCATGAGTTCTTAAAGGCAATCAATGATGATCTCCGCAAGAAAAGTTCTTCTTACATTGCCAAGCGTTTACTCTTATCCACTTACATGCCTCAAGTCAAGTCTAACAAGAAAGATTCTTCCTCTAGTAGTAACAATGATCATGCTAAATCCAATATTGTTGCTTCTAGTAGCTCTCTTGATTCCACTAATGATTCTCTTAGCCAAGTTACACTTGAGCAAGAAAATAGTTTATTGAAGGGAATTATAGAGAAAGGAGTGTACAAAAGCCTTGCCGGGAGTAAGCAATTCGAGGAAATTGTGCGCAAGCAAGGAATGCACCGGAAGAATCAAGGTGTTGGTTTTGAACGAAAGTTCAATGCCAATGGAGTTGAGTGGGAAGAAGATCAATACCCCAAGACAAAGTTTGTCCCTCAACAAGAGAAGTATACTTCTTTCAAGGGGACACAAGCTCAAGATGATCTTCCACCACAAGACTACGAGCAAAAAGGCAAGGACAAGCTTCAAGAGGAAATTGATGCATTTGAAGAAGCTCCAAAGACCTTAGTCAAGTGGATTCCCAAGACTACTTCAAGTCCCACTTCATCAAGTACGACTACAACTCCAAGGATTCCCATCAAGATGATGTGGATCCAAAAGAAGAAGAACTAGAGAGTTCTTGAGGGTGACTCCGCCAACATACTTCATTCTTATCATTTTGGCAAGGACAAGTGCAATCAACTTCCACATCTTGCACTAGTTCAAGGAGTCACAAACCCTCTTGTTAGTAAGACAAGGGACAAGGTAACCTAAAAGTTTTCATGGACATCATCTTTTGTGTGCATCACTCTATGTCTACGGATATCCTTGTTTGTTCCTTGTGGGACTAACCCATGTAGGTATTGAAAGTGCAATTCACTCAAATGGATAGCTCCAAGAGATCTACATCAACATTGAGCATCCACATCTTCAATATCTACATGAAGTCATCATCGACAAAACCCAAGGTTAGTTCATCCCTCTTAGGGGGAATATCACATCTAGGGGGAGCTTTACTCTAAGACTTGAGCTAAAGCAACTCTAAAGATGTGAACACAACAATGCTTTATGTAAAAGTGGTAACCCCACTTGAGCTTAAACGATGAGTATGACCTATGATCAAGTGTTCTCACTTGACTCCTAAGTCAATATACTCATATATAGATGACCTAGTCATCGCAAATTGTTTGATAGATGCTAGAATTGGTTGTGCATGCCTTGTCACATATTTCATTTGCCATCTTATTGTGTGAGAATGCTGGTTGCATATTTTACTCATTTGAGGACATCCACTTGTTGTTTTGATTGTTTGGTTTTACCTTCTTTTGCCAAGTGGATGGACAAGAATGCCTAAGAACCTCCTCTAGCTATCTATGCTTTTCTCGTCTCAAACTCTATTCATGCTGCATCACAAAATTTGATCAAGTCTGATTCGAACCACTCTGTGTGAGGAGTGCTCGGAGTCCCCGATTCGTCATAGACTTAAACTTCCAAAACCTCTTTATGATTCTCGGTCTGACCGATACTCCACTTTCGGTCCTACCGAGATCATTAAGTTGATCTAGGTTTTCGATCTCGGTGCAACCGATTTGAACCTTTCGGTCACACCGAGTTTCAGTAACTGCACGCAGTTATGAATCTCGGTGCCACCGAGTCGTTCCACTCGGTCACACCGACAGGGTCGGGCTATATATAGTCACAGGCAAAATTTTGGAAATTTCTCCGAACCCCTTCGCCCGCACGATAGCCTGCTCTGCCCTCGTGGTCTTCGGATCGTCTTCTCGCCGCCAGCAGCGTCCAGTCGCTGGTCTCCGTCGCCGTCAACGGGAATTCTGCCCCGCCGTTGCCGCCGTAGCAAGTCCCCGCCGAACTAGGGTATGGACTTGATCTTTGTGCTACTCCTCAATCTGATTCCTAGCACATTGTGATCATATTGATTCTTGCCACGTTTGAGAAACTTCTATCCAGTCAAAACGCCCGTAGATTAGGTTTGATTCGAAAATTCTAGGTTTAGGTTTCCGCCGAAACCATCTCAGACCCACCGAGTTGAAAAACTCGGTCCCACCGATTTGGCCCTTGCCATAGCACAAGTGAGACTCGGTCTGACCGAGAATTACTTATCGGTGTGACCGATTTTTGAACTCAGTGAAACCCTAGCAGTCTCGGCGCCACTGAACTGTGACTCGGTCCTATCGAGTTCACTAGTTTAGGTTCCAAAACTGCTTCGGTAACACCGAGTTTGAAAATCGGTAGATCCGAGATGATTTCAGTGGGAAACTAAAACTAAGTTTTTGGATCATTCTTTTTGCAAAAATCTCTGCATTTTGTGATGCTCATCCATTCTATCTCATCTATAATCTATTCACAGGGTCAGCAGTCAGTTTGCAGCATGTCTGATCAAAGTGATAGCCAAAACATGTCAGAGCAGCAAGTGGTGATGAGTGAGGGCACTAGTCCCTCCAGTTCATCTGATGAAGGCAGCAGGAGCACTCCTAGCAATTTGCCAAAGGCTGCCACGAGACAAAGGAAGAAGAGGACTTCAGATTCCGAAGATGAGGACTATGTGGCAGAGGAAGAGGCCACTTCCAAGAGAGTTGAGCCAGCTCAAGGCACTAAGCCAGGTCTAAAAATCAAAAGGCCAGCAGGCAGGCAGCCCATGTCAAAGGCAAGAGCCTCAACTGAGAAGCCCACTCCCCAAGAGCCAGTTGCAGCTGAGGGCAGGAAAAGAAAGGAAAGGGTGAAGAAGACCGTGGCAAGAGTGCTTGGCAAAGCTTCCATCATGGAAGAAGAAGAGGAAGAAGAGGTAGCTGCACCAGCACCCAAGGCACCCAAGCTGATGGGTGATGCCATAAGGTCAGGGGCTACTGCATCTAAGCCCAAAGCTGCCTCCAAGCCAAAGCCTAAGAGAAATACAAGGAGCATTCCTGCAGCTAAGAAGAACAAGGCCCCAGTGCCTGAGACTGTTGCTGAAGAAGAGGAAGAAAATGTCCTAAGGAAGCTAAAGCCCAAGATCCCAGACCACAACGATGCTCATCCTGTGGCTGAGGACATGAAGCTCAGGAGAGATTCAGGGCTAAGGAAATGGAGAGAAGCAGACCCGTATGCTTCAAGGAGAAGGACTGCCGTGGACTACAGGTTTCACACCAAGGAGCAGCAGGATTTCTATGAGACTATTTTGCTAGATAAGAAGCCAATTGTCTGTGACATGAGATGGGTTGACTGGACCTACATCAAGGAGAAGGAGGAACACTACCCAGGAGTATATGACAGCTTTAATGCTTGTGGAGTAGCTGACTTTGTTGGGCAGAAGCTCACAAAGTGGAACGAGGAACTCATCATGCAGTTCTACTCCACAGCACACTTTTATCCAGATGGGAGGATCACATGGATGTCTGAGGGTACAAGGTACCAATCTACAGTGGCTGAGTGGGCACACATCATAAATGCCCCAGAGGAGCAAGATGATGACTTGGATATCTATGCCAAGAAGAAGATGGACCATAACTCCATGTCCAATATGTACAAGGAAATTCCCAATGAAGCTCTTGACACCTTCAAGTTTGGCTCTGTGCATTACCTTCTGTCAGGACTGCCGACGATCAATTGGATACTAAGGCACACCTTATTGCCTAAGTCTGGAGATCACAAGATGATCAGAGGCCATGCTATCAACTTGCTAGATGTGTTTGATGTGCCTCAGAAGTTCAAGGTGATGAGCCTCATAGTGGAAACAATCAAGAGGACTGCAGCAGATCAGAAGAGGAGTTGCGGATATGCCCCTCAGATTCAGGAGCTCATCAACTCCAAGACGGGCACGGGCATATATTTATTGGACAAGGAACATTTGCCCATCCGTCCAGATTTTGAGAACAATGAAGTTGTGATGACTGAGAACGAGCCATCGTCTGCACAAGCATTTGCAAAGAAGGAGAAGGCGAGGAAGGAGAAAGCTGCCAAGATGCCAACTCAAGAGGAGGCATCTGAGTATTTCTTGAAGACTAAACAAGAGCAGCTTGGTTACTTGATTGCATCCACGCTGAGGATTGAGCAAAGTCTGGCCACCCTTACTCAGAATCAGCAAAGCCTAGAGAGAATCATGGAACAGAAGTTCTATGACTTGGATGTCAAGGTAACGCAAGTTCAGTCTGCAGTGGAGCACCTCCAGGAGGACATGCAGGAAAGGAGAGGCAGGACTACTACTCATGCCTTTTCCAGAGTGCCAAGAGGCCCGAGGTCATCTGCCGTGCCAGTTGCTGACACAAGAGCCACCACTTTAGCACCAGCTACAGCCTCAGCTCCAGCATCTACTTCAGCTCCAACTCCAGCGACTACTTCAGCATCTACCGAAGCCTTCGTCCTTGGAGTGATCCGGACTCCACCACCACCTGAAGATCAAGCCTGAGCGTCGATTTAGCACTATGCATTTTTCTAGGAACTTTTTGGTAACTTGTTGCCAAAGGGGGAGAAAGATGTATAGATCATAGGCTTCGAGAGAGAGTGTTGCTTTTCTCTCTTGCTTTATTTGGTGGTTTTTCGAACTTGTTTGCTTTTGAGTGCTTGAGATACTACGTCATTATTTGTGAGACATTGATGATCATGTGTTTGATCATAAGCTACACTTAATGCTTGCTTAATGCTATTATCTTATCTATCTTATGTGATCATTCATTATTCTTGGTGATGAGTGCATATATTTCATTCTTATCATTTTGAGCGCTCCACCAAGATGTATGTGATATGGAAGAGTAACCCATGACTCCAACTCTTTGTGCATTTGCAGTCCAAAGCAAATTTTTAAATATGCACAAATTTAGGGGGAGCTCTTACTTATCACATACTTCTCAAAGCGACGATATATTTCATGCTTATTATCATTTGTCGAAGCTTTGATCTATATGTTGTCATCAATTACCAAAAAGGGGGAGATTGAAAGTGCAACTATCCCTAGGTGGTTTTGGTAATTCATAACAACATATATCTCATTGAGCT
Organism: Triticum urartu; assembly: GCF_003073215.2. Classification (NCBI taxonomy): domain Eukaryota; kingdom Viridiplantae; phylum Streptophyta; class Magnoliopsida; order Poales; family Poaceae; genus Triticum; species Triticum urartu. The sequence continues at coordinate 470,998,341 of NC_053027.1, forward strand.
AATACTATTCCAAGATGATTATTTCAAGAAAGCTCAATGATTGGCATGGCATGGATGTGAAAACATGTAGGCTCAGTGATTACATGGCCCACTTCACATCATCACCATATTTTTTGGACATTGTGCGATACCTAACTCTTTACATAGTACTAGAATAGTACCTACTGTAATTTATCAGTGAGATAAATTTGTACAATGCTATGAAGCTTCCAGCTTCTATTTCATGTATCTTGCATCCAAGGTTGCCCGTTGCAACATTTCATCAAATACAAAGGAGACTAACATGCATGCTATTGCATCTCAATGATTGCAGATCATAGCCAATATGTACTCCCTCTGTTCCAAAATAAGTGTCTCAACTTTATGCAAACTTTAGTACAAAGTTTGTACTACTACATGAAAGTGCAAACTATCCCTAGGTGGTTTTGGTAATTCATAACAACATATAGCTCATTGAGCTAATACTATTCCAAGATGATTATTTCAGGAAAGCTCAATGATTGGCATGGCATGGATATGAAAGTGGAACCCTCAAAATGCTAAGGACAATGGATTGGCTCAAGCTCAAAAGCTCAAGACTCTTCATTTTATATTTTAGTGATCCAAGATCACATTGAGTCCATAGGAAAAGCCAATACTATTAAGGAGGGATGAGGTGTTGCTTAATGAGCCTCTTGCTTCATGTGCTTAATGATATGCTCCAAAACCCTCAACTACTTTCCCATATCCACATATGACCTAAACCCTAAGCCAAACTCGGTCCTACCGATTCTTCCTATCCGGCGCCACCGAGTTTCACTTGTCATTAGCCACTGCCAAACCCTAGCAATTCGGTTCTACCGATAAGGATCTCGGTCTCACCGAGATGGGGTTGCAAACTCTCTGTTTCCCTTTCATAACTTTTCGGTCCCACCGAAAGAGCGAATCGGTCCCACCAAGATTGCAATGTGAACTCAGTGTTTCCCCTTTGTAACTTTTCGGTCTCACCGAGTTCCACTCTCTCACCGAAAGAGCAAATCGGTCCCACCGAGTTTGCCTGACCAACTCTCTGGTTAGCTAATTACCAAATTTGGTCACCGTAGTTTGTTGTAATCGGTCTCACCGAGATTACGTTATGCCCAAACCCTAACCGAATCGGTCCTACCGAGTTGCATGTCAGTCCCACCGAAATTCCTAACGGTCACTAGGTTTACTACTTCGGTCAGACCGAGTTTATTTATTCGGTCCCACCGAGATTGGAAATCTGTGTAACGGGTTGGATTTTGTGTGGAGGCTATATATACCCCTCCACCTTCTTCTCATTCGATGAGAGAGCCATCAGAACACACACATCATTCCAACTCATATGTTCTGAGAGAGAACCACCTACTCATGTGTTGAGACCAAGATATTCCATTCCTACCATATGAATCTTGATCTCTAGCCTTCCCAAGTTGCTTTCCACTCAAATCTTCTTTCCACCAAATCCAAATCCTATGAGAGAGAGTTGAGTGTTGGGGAGACTATCATTTGAAGCACAAGAGCAAGGAGTTCATTACCTACACACCATTTGTTACTTCTTGGAGAGTGGTGTCTCCTAGATTGGCTAGGTGTCACTTGGGAGGCTCCGACAAGATTGTGGAGTTGAACCAAGGAGTTTGTAAGGGCAAGGAGATTGCCTACTTCGTGAAGATCTACCGCTAGTGAGGCAAGTCCTGTGTGGGCGTTGGCCATGGTGGGATAGACAAGGTTGCTTCTTCGTGGACCCTTTGTGGGTGGTTGCTTCTTCGTGGACCCTTCGTGGGTGGAGCCCTGTGTGGAATCGCGCAACCGTTGCCCTTGGGTGGAGCCCTGTGTGGACTCGCGCAACCGTTACCCTTCATTGGTTGAAGTCTCCATCAACGTGGATGTAGGATAGCACCACCTATCCGAACCACGGGAAAAACATCCGTGTCTCCAATAGCGTTTGAATTCTCCAAACCCTTCCCTTTACATTCTTGCAAGTTGCATGCTTTACTTTCCGCTGCCTATATACTCTTTGCATGCTTGCTTGAATCATGTGATGATTGCTTGGCTTGTCCCAAAATAGCTAAAATATGCTAAGAACTAAAATTGGGAAAAGGTTAAGTTTTTATTTGGTCAAGTAGTCTAATCACCCCCCCTCTAGACATACTTTCGATCCTACACCAAAGTTCACACTTATTTTGGAACAAAGACAGCTAAAGAAAAAAAACTATCCATGCAGCCCCTTGCCCTTGAACCGTAAACCCTAAGGCCTCCTTTGGTTTGTAGGAATTTTGTGGGAATTTCATATGATAGGATTTGTATAGGAAAAAATCCTTTAGAGCCCTTTGGTTTATAGGAATGAAATCCTATTCCTATGGAGGAATTCTTCCTATCCTCCACATTTCATAGGAAAATAAACATTAGCCTAGACTCAATGGAAAAAAATCCTATGATGTGAACCAAAGGGCATCTTCTTTCATATTCCTATTCAAAGGATTTCAGATACATGTCATCCCATTTCCTATGAATTTCCTATTCGTATAATTTTTCTACCCTATGAACCAAAGGAGGCCTAACCAGGCTTTAATTTGCTAGCAACATTGGAGCTTCTGAAGAAATGAAGTTTGCAACCCTTTGACCATCGGATCATTTTGTGCAGTTTCACCAAAATCGAGATGGGCATCCATGTGGCAAAGAAATTGAAGAAGCTTGATTCGAATAAGATTACTGGGACTAGTTGATGAGACATAAACTCATCACAAATACAGTACGTAGAAGCCAGTAGAGGTATGTGCAGGGCAAAGAAGTAGAGTAATATCCACATGGAGTGATGTGGGCAGCTGGAGCAGTGGTGCAAGCCGGCTGTAAAGGAAGTTGTACCCAAGGGATGTCGGGACGTAGCTCAACCTAGAGGAGGGTGGCGGGAGGCAGCAACTGCACACGTCGCGGCAGTGAGCAAGGGACGAAGGCAACCTCACCTGCTTTGTATGAGAGAATAGTGAGGACCCCTGATCGGGACGTGCCGACGGTGGGTTTTCGGCGTTGGCAACGGCGATCGCATCTACGCTAAGCATCCACCCCTTCCCATGGCGGGCGTGATCCTCCGGGATGTTAGAGATGTGACCATAGTCATTTTGTGCCAGAGAGTGTGAAGAGAGCAACCCCAGCAAGCAACCGTGTAGGCTCGTCCCGGCTATGTATATAGTGGAGTGGTTTCCTTTTCTATCCATATGAACCTATTTATATTGGGTATGTGCCACCGAAGAAAAAAAAACTTTATTTATAAATGATGTGACACCGTTCATGCATGGTTCCCGAACATCCATTATTAATAAGTGAGTAACTACTACTAGACGCGTCAAATTATCACGTGGGTTGCATCATCTTACATAAATGAGCTCCACCGTGTCACGTGTGTGGTTGGGGAAGACGCAAAGAGTGCTACTAGTACACTACGTGCATGGGTGCGTGCACCTCTTCTCTTCGAGCATGGTTATTAAAAGTATAGCCCACTACTGTACTACCATGCGGTTATTATATATGGGTGAAGAGTATAGGTGGTAATAATGACTAATAAGCTCTGAAATCATGATGCCCACCTTTCTCTATGTTTGACCAAGGAAGCAGCCATCATTTCACTCCTCATTGAATACCCATCCGCTGCTACCTCCGCGAATAAATGAAAATCCGCTTCTACCTCCATAGCATGGTTAATAATATAGCCATGTCAATCACGACATAGAAATATCATTCACTGATACAATAGGGCTGGATCTAGGGTTGGTGATTTTTTTATTTTGGCTCTTTCTCTTTTTGTCTCATTTACTCATTTTACATAGGAGCACGTGTAGAGGATGGCTATTCCTTTCGATGTGACTTCTTCATGGGGTTTAAGACTAAGGCTGGTCATAGTGGGGAGTAACTTAGACTAGTAACATGCTTTTGTTACTAGTCCATGTTACTACCTTCATAATGGGTAGTAACATATAGATGGTAACATACAAACCTTCAATAATTGAGACATAGACTCATTTTACCTCGGGGTGTGTTATGTTACCACAAGCATCTCTTCCCTCATTAACTCCATGCCACATAAGCAAATTTGTCTTGGGATGTGTCATGTTACTACATAAGTTACTCCCACTATGACTAGCCTAAGCAGCTCCGAATTATGCCCACTGCCCACCACTCTGAATCGTTCCATCTATGATAGGGAGTAGTCCCATTGCAAAAATGAGGTCCACTAGGTCTAGCACGTCTTGTAAGAAGAGACAGTCACGCAAAACATACATCTTGTTGCCTTCTTCCTCGTACAGTATGTACCACTAGTACGTACTACTAGTAGTACTACTACTCGTTCTCCTAAAAACTTTGTGCTTGGCATCTCCAAAATATTAACCTTGCGATTGGCTCTTCGCCTCTTTGGGAAGTCGAGCAATAATGGTACTGCAGTATATATCGTTCTGGCTAAATGAGACCGAACGAATTGTTGCACGTCCACCACGTGGGCGAGGGAGAGTGAGTACTATTACGTCTGTTTCAATATTGACTACATACTGAGCAAAATGAGTGAATCTACACTCTAAAATACGTCTATATACACGTAACATCCCAAAATTCTAAATTTTGGAATGTTATAATAAATAGATAGATTTGACTGATTGTTTGATTGATTGTCTGAAAGTGAGTGAAATTCGAAACTTTTTGAAAGTTAAATGAGAGGGAATAAAAGGACTTTCCCAAACTTTCATTTTTGCATTTTGCTCTCCGTGAATTCAAATACTTTTTTCATCACGAAACCCTGGAGAGAAGATGACATGACTTTTCCATTTATTTAAATGACAAGGGTTGTTGAAAATATTTGAATTTCATTTGAAAATATTTTCAATTCTGAAACTTTATGCAACTCAATGATTTTCACGAGAGAAGATAAAATGACTTCTTCAAATTATATGAAATATGAGTTGGGAGTTCAAAGAATTAAATTCAAAGTTCTTTTGAATTTATTTTCAATTTGGATTTATTTGAGTTTTATTCAAATTATTTTTCTCCAAAATCAAAATACATGGAAAATAGGGTAACATGATTCCCTACATTAGAAAATTGGACAAAAATTTATTTGAAATCATTTTGGTATTTTTAAAATGTTTTTTGTTGGATTCTATTAGACCAGTAGCACTCTTTGAATTATCTGATTTTGTGTGTATTTTATTTAATGCTAGAAAAATGTCCATGTTGTTGGAAATATTTTTCTGAAAATTTTGATATATTATATGGCTATATAATATTTTCTTTTAGTTCGCTTTTATTTTATTTATCTTTTGCCTGTGTTAAAAAAATCCTCCTCCGCCGCCGAACTGGACTGGCCCAGCCCAGTCCAGCGCAAGCCCAGCTCAGCAGCGGCCTCCGCGCGCCCGAACCGCCTTCGCCTCGCCCGCCCGCTCTCTCCTCCGCGCGCACGCTGCCACGCCCAGCCACCGACAGGTGGGACCCACCTGTCAGGTTCGTCACCGACCTCCTGCCGGAGTCCAGCACGCGCACGATTCACCGGCCGACGCCGTGCTCAACCCGGGCGCCTCCCCTGTCTTCTCCCCTCGCCCAAGGCAACCCCCTTTATAAGCCGAGGCCCTGTCCTCGTTTTGCCTCAAACCGCAGCTCTCCACGCCCCGCGGGAACTCGCCGGAGTTCGCGAGATCCGCCGTCAAGCCCACGCCGTTCCGACTGCGAGGCCGAGCGCCCACACCGCCACCGCCTTCCCCTCGTCGAGTCGCGCCTCTCCATCTTCTCCACTGGCACCGCCGAGCCCCGGAGCCGTCGTCCCGTTCGAGCCGCCGCCGCCGCCGCTTTCTTCTCCGACACCGACGACGTGACCGCCGCGGTAAAGCCCCCTGTCACCTCAATCATCCGATCTTAGAGCTACAGTTAGGATTAGATATGTCTGTTTTTTTTCAAACCGGTATGCGCTAAATAGCGAACATCCGCCGTTTTAGCCTCGCAGCGAACAAATTTCGGCCAGTAGATTTCTGACACGTATCCAGGGACCTAGTTGCAATTTCTTTCTCTGCAGTTTAGTCCCTGATTTTCAAAACACCACATCTTTTTACCCGTTTATCCAAATCCAACGAAACCAATGCCCATGTCTTCGTTATGATCTCCTCTATCCAGTAATCCAACTCAAACATGTTTTTGAAAATTTTAAAATTTGAATTAGATCAGATTTGAATTCAAACTTCGTTTGTTCATAACTTGAGTTTCGTAGCTCCGTTTCAGTTGATTCTTTTTGCAAATCGAAGCTCTTGACCTAAACATTCTAATAAGGCCAAATTCACATAATTTTGGTACTGTTAGAAATTGTTTTATGTTGCAAGAGCTATTTGCTTGGTTTTGATGTTTTCCGAATCGTCTTCTTCGTTCTTTCTGATCTTTTGAGTGATTGCTTATGTGTGGTTACTATTGCTTGCTTACGATAGATTGACCGGAGTGTGACGAGTAGAGCTATCAAGAGTTTTGAGTGCGAATCATCTTCACCAACATTGAAGGCAAGTTCACACTTTGATCATACCTCTTTCATACCCAGTTTTTATTGCATTAGATCAAACCTCAAACATTGCATGATTAGGATCTAATTAAATTGTGGGTATTGGGAAGTAGTTGATGAGGTAGGAACCTATTGCCCTGCATTCAAACCTTGGGAGTTACTATTACGTTATGCTTATATTTCCATGCTATGCTCGTAGACGTGGTTTGGGTATGAGTGAAATCCATGACAGATGTGAGATTGTTATTTAATGGTTCAACTTAAGGTGGCAACTTGAATACACATCTGGGTGGATTGCTAGGGGCACCCTGGGGATATACCAGTGGACTTGCCCGGACACCTGGGGATATACCAGTGTTGTCCTAGGAGATCCTGGGGATATACCGTGTGATCATCCTACGGTCCACCACCCAGGCTCAAAGGGATCATACGATTATTCATGCTAGAAACTTCCGTGTGCAGCCACAAGCTATTATGGGCTCTAGCATAGTTGATTAAGTCATGTGAACTCTTACAGTGGTAGACTAGCAGATGTAGGGGTTGTAGGTGGTATGGTCTACCCATCGTAAGGTGCAAACGCCTCTGAAAGACTATGTCTCGGTCATCCGTTTCTCAAACACCATGCACCATGTAGTGCGAGAAATCCAATGGAGGAGATCAAGTCTTGTGGGGAAAAGTGCGCAAACCTCTGCAGAGTGTATAAACTAATCATGATTAGCCGTGTCCCCGGTTATGGACATCTTGAGTCTCTGGTACTTGGATTATCCTGTTGATCTCAACATGTTACTCTAAATTAATTTTGTTGGGTTTTAATGATGATGCTTAATTGGGATTGAGAATGCTGTCATCCATTCTCAATGTTGAACAACCACCATGATAGTTAAATAAAATTTATTCTTTGCGGTAGGGAAAAATTGGCTTTTCGCAAAAACCTTATAACCATAGAGCTTTTCCACCAGCCAAATATGCATGTAGTGATAGCCATTATTCATCATTGCTCTACAGTGTGAATTTGCCAGTACATTCAATGTACTGACCCTCTGTGGCTACAACGTCTCATGTTGCAGGATTTCTTACGACGAGTAAGTGATACGTTAGGGTTATGATTTCTACACTCAACTTTGTCGTTGGTGTTGATGGGAATCCACAACCTTGTTACTTCCGCTATTTTGGATTGAGGTAATAGTATTTTACGTTACTTATACATGTGATTTACCTCTATTATAAATCCTCGAGTACTGTGTGTGTCAGCATACCAATCCAGGGATGACACATAAGCACAGAGACTTGATCCTTTCGGGTCAGGTCGCTACAATACATCAGTGTTTGGAGTATGTACTAGTAGTTCATATTGAAATCTACTAAAGGACATATATTCCAAACAATATGATAATCTCTCTAACTAAGGTAGGGACGAGGAGTAAATGGAGGGAGTAGTAAAATTTTCTCCTCGTCTTGTGAACCCGCGCGTGTGGGCGAGGGAGCGGGCGTAAGGCGTAGTAAGCAAGCTTCACCTCGTCCTGCGAGCCACCGCGCCCGTGGGCGGGGGAGACGGCGTACTAAGCAAGTTTCTCCTTGTTCTGCGAGTTGATGGGACACATCAAAAGTAATACGCACAGAGCGTCCAGAGTGTATAGAGCATTGCCTCAAAGGTAGGCCCCACATGGTTTGCCTCTTTTTTAACATAACGTGTCAAGTCGCAATTTTTTTGTTCACCTGTTGTAGACGATCCTCCATCAAGTGACAACCAGTACACGTGTCAAATTACCACGTGGGCTGCCTTTTCGTACAGAAATGAGCTCCACTATGTACCCGCGTGGGTGTGGTTGGGAAAAAGATGGGAGTACGTGCGCCGTGCGTGCACCTCTTCTCTTCGTGCACGTCCCCCACCTACGTGTGTGTGTGTGACAGATACAAACCTAGACAGATGGTGTGTGCGTTTGTGACACATAAAATTTTTGACACATTTAATGTGTGTGAAATAGAGGCCTATCGATATCATATATAGAGGGGGTGATCCACGAGAAGAGAGGGAGGGGTCATAGATATCGATAGAGTCTAAGAGAGGATCAAGTGGGTGGGTGCGAGATCGATGAAGAGAGCCATCGAAATTGTGTGTGCGCAAGTCAAAGATATAGGGCGACTAACCTACCGGAACATTGGAGGGCACAAGGGAAGTTTGTGTGTGGCAAGGAAACATGACTAGAGAGCTCGATGTATCGGTGTGTGGGGGGGAGGAGGGGGAGGCAGAGGCCTAACTAGAGAGGTAGAATGACTCGTATATGTGTTGAGAAGGAGAAACCCAACTATGTCTTGAGGGAGATCAGTCGACATCCATACATAACTAAAGGATGGGAAATAGGTTGGACAGAGAGAGATAAAGAGAGAGGAGAGAGGGGGAGAGAGGGGTAGAGTGTTGGATGGGTGATGGAGTCGCTTCTCGAAGATGGTGGGAGAGGCCTACTTGAAAGCACAAGTGCTCCCCGGGTGATTTTGGTAATTAATGTCAACATATCTCTTGTTGGACTAATACTTTCATCTAGCATATTTCAGATAAGTCCAACAGTGGAGTGGCATGGACTAGAGGATGTGGACCCCTCAAAATGCTAAGGACAAAAGAATTGGCTCAAGCTCAAAGCACAAGACCCTACATTTCATTTTTAGTGATCCAAGATCACATTGAGTCCGTAGGAAAAGCCAATACTATTAAGAGGGGATGAGGTGTTGCTTAATGAGGTTCTTGCTCAAAGTGCTTAGTGATATGCTCCACAACCCTCAACCACTTTCTCATACCCAAATATATCCCAAACCAAAAGTCAAACTTGCCCCCACCGATTTGATCTATCCGGCGCCACCAAGTTCACTTGACATAGCCACTGCCACAAACCGTAGTCTTTTCGGTCCCACCGATAGGGATCTCGGTCTCACCGAGATGGGATTGTAATCTCTCTGTTTTCCTTCGTAACATTTCGGTCCAACCGAGATGAGCGATCGGTCCCACCGAGATTGCAATGCAAACTCTTTGTCTCCCTTTCATAACTTTCAGTTTTACCGAGAGAGCGAATCGGTCCCACCGAGATTGCCTGACGAACTCTCTGGTTAGTCTATTACCAAAATCGGTCTCACCGAGTTTGTGTAATCAGTCTCACCGAGATTACATTATGCCCTAACCCTAATGATATCGCTCCCACCGAGTTGGCATGTCGGTCCCACCGAAAACCCTAATGGTCAAATTATGTACTAAATCGGTCTGACCGAGTTGTATGATTCGGTCCCACCGAGTTTGGTGATTTGTGTGTAACGGTTAGATTTTGTGTGGAGGCTATATATACCCCTCCACCCACTCTTCATTCATGGAGAGAGCCATCAGAACATGCCTACACTTCCAACATACATTTTCTGAGAGAGAACCACCTACACTTGTGTTGAGGTCAAGATACTTCATTCCAACCACATAAATATTGATCTCTAGCCTTCCCCAAGTTGCTTTCCACTCAAATCATCTTTCCACCAAATCCTATCCTATGAGGGAGTTGAGTGTTGGGGAGACTATCATTTGAAGCACAAGAGCAAGGAATTCATCATCAACACACCATTTGTTACCTCTTGGAGAGTGGTGTCTCCTAGATTGGTTAGGTGTCACTTGGGAGCATCCGTCAATATTGTAGAGTTGAACCAAGGAGTTTGTATGCGCAAGGAGATCGCCTACTTCGTGAAGATCTACCCTAGTGAGGCAAGTCCTTCGTGGGTGATGGCCATGGTGGGATAGACAAGGTTGCTTCTTTGTGGACCCTTCATGGGTGGAGCCCTCCGTGGACTCGCGCAACCGCTACCCTTGGTGGGTTGAAGTCTCCGTCAACGTGGATGTACGATAGCACCACCTATCAGAATGGCGCCAAAAATCTCTGTGTCTCCAATTGCGTTTGCACACTCCAATCCCATCCCTTTACATTCTTGCAACTTGCATGATTTACTTTCCGCTGCTCATATACTCTTGTCATGCTTGCTTGATATGTATTGTGAATGTTCAAACTTGTGCCAAAACTCCACTTCAACTTAAAGAAATTAAAAACTGCAACTTTTCTTGCTAAGAGTCTATTCACACACCCCCTCTATTCACCTCTTCTTTTTTTTGATAGAAAGACTGTAAGGGAACCCCCTACAGCATAATTGGTGCAACAAACCCAAATTGCAAGTACCAAGCCTTGAACCTGGGTGGGTGGGAAGGCATCAGCCCCTTCCCACCTCTTCTTGATAGGCTTGTCTGAAAATTTCAACCCGCACCTTGTTACCCTGAATTATTTAAGATACTTCTTTGTCTCGTTGTGCTCCGAAAACTCCCTGCATCTCAACCCACGCCTTGCTATCCCAAAATTACAACGCACGTGAAAACTCCCACCTCATGTGAAATCCCGACATGCGAAATGCCCGTGATACCCCTGAACCGAAAGAACCGCCTAGCACAAATCAGTGGGGGTACTTCTATAACTTACCCCACATTTCGGACAAGCGGGTCCCTAAGCCATGGTTCCCCAGTCCCATCCCATCAGCCCACCCATTCATACACCGAGGCCGCGAAAACCCGCGAAGCCCCACACCCTCCTCTATCCGCCACCCAACCGGAGCCTCTTCGCCGACGAAGTTGTCCATAGCAACACCTCGACGTCCCTCACCCATCGTACCGGATGAGGATCCGTCGTTGATCTTGTCGTCCCGCCGTTTCAGCCACCCCGTCCTCCACCTCCAAGGAACTGCCCCGACGTTCCCCTCGTCTTTTGTGCGACCTCCATTCCCACACCGCCGTCTTCACATGCACCGCCGGAAGAGCATCATCATCACCGTTTCCTCAGATGAAGCTGAGGCCTAATCAGCGCCACTAAAGAGGTTGTACACTAATCGCCGCATTTTCTTCTTGATTCGATCTCACGGTGCTGCCGGCGCTTGGTCCCGAGCCGACACGGCACGACTCCATCCACGGTAGCGTCGCCGGCCACTTAATCCATGGTATCGCTCCCTCGGCGGCGACGTCCACATCAGTAGGAGCTGCTGCTGCTTTAGCTCTCGCTCACGCTGCTTCTCTGCTCTTGCTCTCGGTCCCCTGTTTGGTCTGCTCTTGTTGCTGCTCTTGCTCTTGCTTGCGATGCTGCTCTAATTTAGCTACACTTCAGTCAACTGAAACGAATTTGGGTTAGTCGATTTTCAGGGGGGGCTCGCCAGAGTTAAGGAAGATCCAGCCGCAGCGAGGAGGGGGGCTCGCTGGAGAGGTACCCCACTATCTATTTTAGGGTTCAGGGTGGGGGCAGTGGTTGCCGGCGGTGGTGGGGCGGTGGCGTGGGTCTCGCCGGAGAAAAAGCTCAGCACGGGGGGGCCTAGAGGGATGGCCGGGGCGGCGGCGGACCGGCGGTGGGGAGTGGTTTCGCGGCGGGCGGGGCGGCGCACTGCCGGCCGCAGGGTGCGGGTGTTTGGCCGATGGTGGCTAGCAGCTCAGGGTAGCCTCACCTGATGCTGTTACACGACCAGCTGCCCCGGCTCTCGCACGCGCTGCTGTTGCTACTGCCTTTCTGCTACTAGTGCATTCAGTTTTGATCGCAAAATTCAGTTTCGACAGTTAAGTTCAGTTTTGACAGTTAAATTCAGTTTCGACAGTTAAGCTCAGAGATGAGCGGCGGATGTATTTTACATCTAGCACTTTGTGGTTATGTATTTTACATCATGTATTGGAGATACTATTAGAATTCCACTCAGGTTAACATTGTCTCTCTTGTCCTGCTTCAGCCTCGGCGTCGTACAACTCACCGGAGCTACTCCAACGACGAAACCCTCCATCACAATGGAGTAGTACCCCAGGCTCCATCTCCAGACGCCTAAGATCTTCTTCCCCTCCTCTGACAGCCGAGTCATCTGGAGCATCCTCACCGACCAACACAATCACACTGAGATCGACATGGCTTCGCCAAAGAGGTTGTACACTTGTTGCATCTCTTTTTTACTCTACATGTTACATATATTGTCCACTGAGCACACGTAGTAACGTGAAATATGATTATTTTATCCTACTATATGACAAGCAGTGAGGTACCAGGCAACTTAGCTATCCGTGATGGACTATCTTGAACACCATCATATCTCTGCGCATTTGAGCTGTGCATTTTTCGATGGGCCTGGGAGTTGAGCCAGTAGGGCAGTGGCCTGTGTCCAAAGTAATAGAAGTAGCACAAAAACATTTTTTGAGTGTAAGCTTTTCCTTGCTCAAGACTGCCTACTAGAAATGGAGCAAAGGAAAACTGTAGGATTTGTTCCTTTAGTGTCTCCTTGAAAGAAAAACCATAGGAATTTTAATTTCCACTTGTCCTCCTTTTCAAATTCCTATTTTTGAAGCACAAGACTAAGAGATAGTACCATAATAGCATTATAACCATACATTTTCTTGTGGTATGACTTAATCTCACCATGCTTCTTTGCATCTTGTGATCTTCCAATTCTTGTGAATCAAACACCCAGGTTGGCAGAAATCCTGTGTTTTTAAATTCTCTATTTTGCACGTGCATTCCTATCTTATTCCTGTCTATTTCCTATCCCTGCATTGTTAGAATCCTCAAATTCAAACAAGCCTTTACACAATTACTTCTGTTACAGATATGTGTCAAAGAAAACCTTGTGTGGTCTGTCCTGCTCTTGCTACGATGTGTTCCACCCAAGCTCATCTGCTCCAACGACGGAAGGGTTCACCACAGCAGGGATCCGCTCTCCAGACTGTCTTTCGCCGCCTCAGATCTTCTTCCCCACCGCCAGCAGCCACGACAATTACATTACCATCATCAACTCAGCGGATGACCTTGAGGACTACATGGGTCCGCAAGAGAGGTCGCACTCTTCCATGTCTGCTTACGTTATGCATCGCTTAATATGATGGCATGCTACTTTATCATCGTGTTCACCTATTAGACTCCGAGTCAGGTCCAAACTAATGCTGAAACTTGAGATTGTAAATGGTTGTGGGGCACATATTGGGGGCAACAATCAGTACTATCTGTCTACTATCTGGTTAATCTTGGGTGTCTACTATGAGTTTCATGTTGGGTGCAAACAAACATTAAAGGAGCCACTATCTGTATTTTTTAACTAAAGCTATTATTTGCCTTCTATCATTGGTTTTGGGTCTATCCACAGTTTTCTACCATCACTCTGGATTTGTGCATGCACTCCTTACATAATCTCACTATGTTTTATTCCTATGCATGTCAGTTATTGTACACAATGGAACTGAACATGTAGAGCAAAAGAGACGAGCCTTGTGTGCCAATAAAATTTCATGCGGACGTCGCTCCATGGTGGGCGCAAAGGCAATCCCCCTCCACCCATTTCGGCTTGTAATCAAGAGGAAGATAACTGTTCTGAGGGGGATTCAGAAGGAGAACACCACTCTTATTTACCCCCTAAGGTCTCCGCTCTAACTTAGCATGCTGATGTTGGTAATATCATGCATATGGTCACTTGCATTGCTTACTGTATACATCAAATATGTCGTCTTCTTAGTTCAGACATGCTTTGTGTCAATGCCATTAGTTTAGTTTCTTTATCATATACTAGCACATATGCCTGTGCATTGCAACAGGAGATAAAATAATATGCAGTTAAAGTCAGTGAGAATTATATGTGCAAGCAAAACCCTATGTGCACACGAAGAAAAGAAACGATTAGCTTCTCGGTTTCGCAGCATGTGGAGGAATCAATCCATTATTTTTCCATTCATTGATCGATGGTGTTTAAGAGTTTTGTTATGTCATCGTATGTCGGGGAAGACCCATGAGTTATTCAATCTACTTTTCCATTCAATGCTTCCAATCCAGGGGACTTTAAGGTATGAAGTTTCTGAATATTCTAGGAAACATAAACAATATTTTCAATCTGGAATAGTTTTTTGAAAATAATGTACACTTTTTAAAACACGAACAAAATATGAAAGGAAACATCTTTTTCAATTCACAAATATTTTCTGAAAACTTTTATAAAAACATTAACATGATTTGACTTTGTGAACATTTTTTAAAAAGGGAACATATGTTCAAAATTCGTAAGATTTTTAGAAAATGTGTATCTTCTATACAGAACATTATTTTTAATTATGAAAATTTCAGTAAAGCAGAATATTTTTTGAATTTGGAGCATTTTTGAAATGCTATTTTCATTTTAGACATCTCAAACTATTTTGAAAAACAATAATTGTTTTGAAAAAATGGGAACCTTTTTGCAAGTTTCGAATATTTTTTAAAATAGCAAAAAAAATTGGAATTCTTAACATTTAAAAAAAACAAATCTTAATTCTGAACTTTTTTGAGAATTCTAAAATAGATAGGAAAAAGAATAAAAACATGGGCCAGCCCATTATTTGTTGTCCTGTGTGAAACTCCAACTAAAAACATGAAAATTATTTAAATTTGTGAACATTTTCTAAAAACAGGAACATGTGTTGAAAATTCAAAAAAATAGAAAATGTGTATCTTTTTAAACGAACATTATTTTTTATTATGAAAATTTCACAAAAACAAGAATTTTTTTGAATTTGGAGCAGTTTTTAAATGCTATTTGATTTTTAGACATCTCGAACAATTTTGAAATAAAATAATATTTTTCGAAAAATGGGAAACTCTTTGCAAGTTCAGAATATTGTTTTAAATAGTAACAAATTTTTTGAATTTGAACATTTTCAAAAAAAAAATTCAGAACATTTTTGAGGATTTTTAAATTAAGAAATAAATTCTAAAAGGAAAATAAACTTGGAAGAGAAAAAAGAGATACGAAACTAAGAATAAAAATAGAAGTAAAACACAGAAAAAAAGAAAAAATGGCCATCTCAATATTGGTTGTCATGTGGGAAACTCAACTATTTATCGCCCTGCGCGGAAAATAGAATTTTCCCAAGTGCGTGGGCAGAAAAATACGTGGGCTGGCTTTACTGGGCCATAGCGTGCGGCCCACGTACAAAAATTCTTTTTCTAGCTGACAAAGATATATAAATTTAGTACCACCTCGGATATAGGAAACAAAATTATTTTTAGCGGTGAACGGATGAAAAATAATATTTTTAGCGGTGAACGGATGAAAAAATTGGCGAAACGCACCTTGCTTTATTAGTAGGTATAGATATGTGAATCATGCAATGCAATCTTCTTTAGCCAAGCATCATATATGTGAATTTTGCAATGCCACCCTGGTTAGCCAGTCATCTTATATGTGAATTATATCATGTCATCATTTTTTTATTACGTGTTAAATTTGTCAACAATTTTAGTACATTCAATTACTCTTCCTGTGCATCAGCCATTCGGCTCAGTCATGGAAAAATCTGAAGTGAAAACAAGGTCTTCAGAGCAGACAATGCTATCTGACAAAGCGCATGTCTTGCTGGTTATGGATAGCTCCTCAGAGGAGGATTCAGAGACAGATGACCAGTCCTATTTCCCCCCGAGGTGCATGCTCTAACTTGGCAGGGTTATGTTGCTCATTCGTGCGTATGGTATCTTGCATTGCTATGTCATTTGCTTAGTTTAGACATGCTTCGTGTGAATGCCACCTGTTTAGTGTCTAATTGCCATATATGTGAATTATGTGATGATATCTTGTTGCAAAACATTATATATGTGAATTATGCAATGCTATCTTGTTGCAAGGCATTATATATGTGAATTATGCAATGCCATGATGTTTAGCCAAGCGCCATATATGTGAATTATATCATGTCATCCTTTTTTTGTATTTCTCGCTGCATTTGTTGATAGTGTTTGTATATTCAACTGCTCTTCCTGTGCACCGGCCATTTGAATTGGTGATGGAGAAATCTGGAGTGAAAACAAAGTCTTCAGAGCAAACAATGCTACCTGCTGAAGAAGATATCTTGCTGGTTACAGATAGCTCTTCAGAGGAGGATTCAGAGGCAGATGACCAGTCCTATTATCCCCCTGAGGTGTATGCTCAAACTTGGCAGGGTTATATTACTCATATCATGCATATGTTGTATTGTAATGCTTAGTTTTTACATCATATACACAATATTGAATGCCATCTCCTTAGTTGACACATCATATATGTGATTTCCCTCTGCTCACTTGCTTAGTATATGAATTATATCATGCCATGATGTTTAAATAGACAGCATGTATTTGAATTATGGCATGCCAACCCATTTTCTAAAGACACAATATGGTTATATCATCTCATCCTATTTACATAGTCATCATATTTTGAATTATGTCATTCTATCCGTGAATTATATCATGCCATCATGTTTCCATCGACGACATGTTTGTGATTTATGGCATGCCAACCACTTTAATAGACACATCGTATAGTTATATCATGTCATCCTGTTTACATAGTCATCATATTTTGAAGTATGTCAATCTAACTTGTTTAGTTAGCCATCATACATGTGAAATTGTGTCATGCTATCCTGTTTAATTAGCATCATATATGTGAAATTATGTCCGTCTATTCTGTTTAGTTAGACAACATAAATGTGAATATTTCATGCCCTGTTTTCTTCCCTACTATCCATTGCACCTGTCTATCTTGCAATGTCTGTACATTCAATGACTTTTCTTGTTTATCAGCCATTTCAATTGGAGGGGGTGATGGCAGTATCTGTGGGAGTAAAAACACAGTCTTCAGAAAAGATCATGCTACCTGTCGATGCAGATAGAACCATGGTTGTACTTGCCCAAGAACCAGCCCCACCACACATAACCCAGACTCACGCAGATGGTACCCCTACCCAGTTGGACAGAGAACCAGCTACACCCCTTCTAACCCCAACCCTAGCAGATAGTAACCCAGTTCCAGTTGACACAGCACCGTCTCCACCACAGAGCACCCGAACACGAGCAGTTAGTAAGGCAACTATAGTGCCCAAAGCACGAGGACCACCACTCTGAACCCCAAGTCAACCCTTAAAGCAGAAGAAGAATTGTTCTCAGGTCAGGTGTCATAGCTATGGTTCATACTACTTTGCTCTTGCATCACTGTATTTACTCATACCAACTAATTTCAAATTTGAAGGATGCAATTGAAACTCCAATGGCGCAATAGGTATGTTTTAAACATGTTTCTTTAACGTGTTTGATGT
The DNA here is from genome assembly GCF_003073215.2 of Triticum urartu. Classification (NCBI taxonomy): domain Eukaryota; kingdom Viridiplantae; phylum Streptophyta; class Magnoliopsida; order Poales; family Poaceae; genus Triticum; species Triticum urartu. The sequence continues at coordinate 471,015,986 of NC_053027.1, forward strand.
TGTAACTTGCTCTATGTTGATTTCAGTTTTAATTGAATAAACAGTTATGTTCTCATGCCATGCACATTACAAGTGTTGTTATTGCTGTGTACTTTCCCACACTTATATTCTGTCTATGCTGCTTTGTCTTAAATAGATATAATTTGAACTGTATCTATCTTGATATGGCAACATAAACTAGAATGATATAGACCATACAATGACCATACTACATAGATATATGTTTGTTTCATGTTGTTATCCTGTCCACCTTACTACTGAACTGGTTTACCAAAATGATTTTCATATATTTTAGAACGCGGATAAAATATTGGAGAAGAGTACCCCGTTACGCAATTGTAAAGGAAGTAATGCAGATAAGGTTCAAGATAGTGAGACATCCCTGTTGGTCTCCAAGAAGGCTGATAAAAACTATACTGAAGATACTGAGACAACCCCAAAGTCCTGTCTTGATGTAGTGTTCGAGTTACTGGCTACTACTGCTGGCACCATCTCTTCGAACTTGATGCCTGAATCAGTTCGTCTTCTTGAGTCTCAACTTCAAGTTGAAAGACATCGATCAGATGTTATGCGACAGGAAGCCGAAGGACTGAGGAAGTCCCTGCAGAATTCAGATGCATACTTTCTGGTGCAACAGCAAGTGCTCAAGGATTTAAGCGCCAAACAAGAGAAAGTTAATAAGCTTGCTAAGCATCTTGCCAGCATTATGGGTACCCAGGATATTGTTTCTTGAGCTCTTCTGAAGTGGTTTCAGTTCTGGACTTGTTTTGCTGCGGCGTTTATTTGCACTGGTCGCCAACTTTGACAACCAGTGTATATGATATGCTGCTTTGTTCCCTATATTTGCACAGGTGGCGAACTTTGATGCCCAGTGGATGTATTATGTGTAATAGCCGTGATAGCCTAGCGTAAGTTGCTTGCTTATTTATTTCATTGTTGTCTTGTTTATTTGTTTGCTTGTAGTCAGTGCAATTATTTTTCCGTGGTTTGCTAGTGGTTGGAATAACCTATTTTTTAAAACTAGGCCACAATAACCATGGGCCTCCTACGGTCCATAGAAACAATGGGCCTTCTAAGGGTCGTAGAAACAATGGGCCTTCTATGGGCCGTAGCATCAGTGGGCCTTCTACGTGTCGTATGATCGATAGGCCAAACATGGGCCAATAACAGACCGCGTTATGGGTCGTAAACAGGCTAGATTTGGAATCGTCCGTTCATGGGCCGACAATAATGGGCCATCATTAATCGGCCGTATTTGATGACGCTATGAAAATGGCCCAATGGATTAACGGGCGCAAACAGGCCGATTGTAACCGTGGGCTGAATTTGGCCCACAAGAAAAAACGACCAATAACGGGTCGTAAGTAATCGAATGCTGGAAATGAGCCCAAGAATAAATGGGCCTTGAGAAGGCCGAGAGATAACACGGGTTGGAAACGGCCCAATGGAATAATGGGCCGTTAATGGGTATAAAGGGGTACACTGTTCATTGCAGGCCAGATTCACCACGGGCTGTTAATGGGCCAAGAGTTACAAATGGCCTTGTATAGGCCGAAAGACATCATGGGCCATACATGGGCCAGAAGTTACAACAGGCTGGAGTCATATTGGACATCCCAGATGAAGCTACTAGGCTTAATTCCGATGGGCCGTAACGGGTCGTGAGTTAGTGGGCCGTAAATGGGCTATATACGAACATGCCGTTAACAGGCTTTCCGTGGGTCAGCCTGTTACCTTTTGACCAAGTCAAATGGGCCAGCCTTTTCACCGGAATGGGCCTCTGTTGGGCTGTGCCATGTGTCGACGTATCATAGATGCCTCATGTCCAATGAATGGATGACATCTGTCACAATGGTGAGCCAACACGTGTTTCCTCCGGCCAATGGGAGTTTTACACGTGGAAAATCCTCATTGGTCCGGGCTGTTAGCGGGTTGTCGGATCCAAAACCAGACACAATAGCTTAACGGCAACCCGTTATGGTGGATGCCACGTGTCGGTAACCCTTGACGAAAGCACTTCCATGATGCGTGATTTATCATCATGGAAGTGGACACTCCCGTGATGATAATTTTGGTAATGTCATGGAACACTTCCACGACAACACATGTATGACTATCTTGATTTTGTCATAAAATCGTCATGGATGTACATGCATGACAGAAAACGTGACCTACCGTGACAAACACGTATCATCACGGAAGTGTCTTTTTTTGTAGTGATACATTGTTCCCTTTGTCATCGGTATGTTACTTGCCCGAGATTCGATCATCGGTATCATCATACCTAGTTCAATCTCATTACCGCAAGTCTCTTTACTCGTTCCATAATGCATCATCCCACAACTAACTAATTAGTCACTTTGCTTGCAAGGCTTATAGTGATGTGCATTACCAAGAGGGCCCAGAGATACCTCTCCGATACACGGAGTGACAAATCCTAATCTCGATCTATGCCAACTCAACAAACACCATCGGAGACACCTGTAGAGCATCTTTATAACCACCCAGTTACGTTGTGATGTTTGATAGAACACAAGGTGTTCCTCCGGTATTCGGGAGTTGCATAATCTCATAGTCAAAGGAACATGTATAAGTTATGATGAAAGCAATAGCAATAAAAACTAAATGATCATTAATGCTAAGCTAACGAATGGGCCTTGTCCATCACATCATTCTCTAATGATGTGATCCCGTTCATCGAATGACAACACATGTCTATGGTTAGGAAACTTAACCATCTTTGATTAACGAGCTAGTCAAGTAGAGGCATACTAGGGACATTCTGTTTTGTCTATGTATCCACACATGTACTAAGTTTCTGGTTAATACAATTCTAGCATGAATAATAAACATTTATCATGATATAAGGAAATATAAATAACAACTTTATTATTGCCTCTAGGGGCATATTTCCTTCAATTATTTGGTGTTATTTTAGTACAAACTCTTGGATAGATCGATTGGAAAGAATAGCTACAAACAATTTCTTCTTATGTTCTCTGCTAGATAGGAACTTTGGAGTGATTCTTCATCGCACGTTGAGGGATGGTTATATGATCCAATTATATTAGGAGTGTTGAGAGATTGCAGTAGCGAAAGTATGGATCCTAGGCCTTGTTTTCAAGTATTGCAATACCGTTTGTGCTCACTTTTGTTACTTGCTACCTTGCTGTTTTTTTATTGTTCCTATCAAAAAAATCAATATCTACTATCGTTACTACTCTTTTATCACCATCTCTTCGCCGAACTAGTGCACCTATACAAATTACCATTGTATTTGGTGTGTTTGGGACACAAGAGACTTTTTATTATTTAGTTGCAGAGTTGTTTGAGAGAGACCATCTTCATCCTATGCCTCCATCGGATTGATATACCTTAGGTCATCCACTTGAGGGATAATTGCTACTGTCCTACAAAACTCTGCGCTTGGAGGCCCAACATGTGTTTACAAGAATAAAGTTGCATAGTAAACATTAATCTCTTTCCTAGCGCCATTGCCGGGGAGGTTAGGTAAGCGACACTCACATCCCATCAACGAAGCTCTTTTCTGGCGCCATTTCCGGGGAGGTGAGTGCTTGAAGGTATATCTTCAGATCTTGCAATTGAATCTTTTGGTTTTTTGTTTTATCACTAGTTTGGTTTATAAAAAGAAAACTACAAAAAATGGAATTGACGTTGCATCATATTATTCATCTTTATAATGTATTTCATGAAAATGATGGAAAGGAAAATTATGCTCAATTGATAGAAGAAGAATTCAATAGAATGTTTGGTATAAACGATGAGCATGATTGCAATGTTGTTAGTATGAATTCTTTGGATATACATGATGCTAATGATATGCAAAACCATAAGCTTGGGGATGCTATGTTTGATGAAGATGATATTTTTAGTCCCCCAAGATTTGATGTGCAAATTTGTTATAATGATTGCATGCCTCCTATTTATGATGATTATATTGATGAAGGTAGATTTGGAGAGGACGTGCCTTTATTTAATGATGAATCCACTATTTTGGAAGAGGTTTCAATTGACTCTGATAACAAAGTTGCTATCTATGATGATTATGGTGATGACATGTATGCTATGTTGAATAATGATAACCATGAAACGTGTCATCATGATTTTAATTTTCAACCACATGATAGTTATTTTGTTGAGTTTGCTCCCACTGCTATGAATGAGAATAAATTTGCTTATGTGGAGAGTAAGAAAATTTCTATGCTTATGCATCATGAAAATAGTGCTTCATGTGATAGTTATATTGTTGAATTCATTCATGATGCTACATAATTCTTTTATGAGGGAGGAACTTATGCTTTTAGGAATTGCAGTAATATCAAGTTTCCTCTCTATGTGTTGAAAGTTTTGAAGTTACGCTTGTTTTGCCTTCCTATGCTAGTTGATTCTTGATCCCATAAGTTTTTTCTCACAAAATCCCTATGCATAGGAAGTGGGTTAGACTTAAATGTGCTAGTCATATGCTTCATGATGCTCCCGCTATCTTTCAATTCTTATCTTTTATGTGAGCATCATTGAAATCATCATGCCTAGCTAAAAAGGCATTAGAGAAAAGCGCTTGTTGGGAGACAACCCAACATTTCCCCCTACTGTTTTCGTGTGTTAACATGATTAGGCTACTATATTAATCATGTTTTATTGCTTTCGTTTCAATAAAGTATCAAGTAAGACCTTTGGCATGGTCTATGGTGATATGTGATTTGATCTTGCTAAAAAACAGAAACTTTTGCGCCTAGTAAAATAATTCTCATTTTTAAAAGAAGTGTGATAAAATACTGATTATTTTTGCAGAATATTAATAGAAAAATTTCCCACGGTTTCCTAATTTTTTAGAGTTTTTGGAGTAGCATAAGTATGGTTGGAGTACATATTACTACAGACTGATCTGTTTTTGACAGATTCTGTTTTCAATGCATAGTTTGCTTGTTTTCTAGTTTCTATGGCTTATATTGCTCAATATAAATTGTGGAAATGATATTCTATAGTAGGCATTGTGTGAGAACAATTATGAATCTTGTCTTTGACAGTACCAAAGTGAAATGGTTTGCTCTTTATCATACTAACCTATCTCACAAAGTTCCGTTAAGTTTTGTGTGATTGAAGTTTTCAAGTTTTGGGTGAGATATCGATATAAGGAGAATAAGGAGTGACAAGACCCTAACCTTGGGGATGTACAAGGCACCCCAAGGTAATATTAAAGGAATATCCAAGCAACTAATCCTTGGGATGCCCCGGAAGGCATCCCCTCTTTCGTCTCCAACATTATCGGTAAGTTCACTTGGAGCTACATTTTTATTCGTCACATCATATGTGTTTTGCTTGGAACATCATTTTATTTTGTTAGGATTTTCTTTATTTTATTTATAATAATGTTTTGCATGTTTATTTTCAATAAAAATGACAAGGATAGCCTTTACCATGCTTATCTTGCAAGTTTATGAGTTGCTGTTTCAAAACAGAAAGTTTATCGATATTGCAAAAATTCTCTAGAAAATTCAGAATGTGAGAAAATGTTGAAACTTTTTGCAAAATAATCTATGATAAATTTACTACAGTGTGGTAAAATTTCATAATTTTTGGAGTTAAATAAGTATTGATACTCTTGCATTCTTTACAGACTGTACTGTTTTGGCAGATTGCTGTTATGTTTGCATTGTTTGCGTATGTTTGCTTGTTTAATGATTCTATTTGGGGATAGGAGTATAAAATATGCAGAGGCATTTAGTATTCAATGTTGAATAATAATTTTAGTGATTTTCTACAGTAGAGAATAATAAGGGTTTTGCATTGGTTTATGCTAACTTATCTCACGAGTTCTTGTTGAGTTTGTGTGGATGAAGTTTTAAGAATTAGGGAAAGCGTGATATAAAAGGAATTAAGGAGACACAAAAGCTCAAGATTGGGTATTCCCAAGGTATCCCAAGATAACATTCCAAGAAGTCTCAAGCATCTAAGCTTGGGGATTGATAACCCACAAGTATAGAGGATCGCAACAGTTTTCGAGGGTAGAGTATTCAACCCAAATTTATTGATTCGACACAAGGGCAGTCAAAGAATATTCTCAAGTATTAGCAGCTGAGTTGTCAATTCAACCACACCTGGAAACTTAATATCCGCAGCAAGGTATTTAGTAGCAAAGTAATATGATAGTCGTGGTAACGGTAGCAAAAGTAATGTTTTTGGTATTTTGTAGTGATGATAGCAATAGCAACGGAAAAGTAAATAAGCGAAGAACAATATGTGGAAAGCTCGTAGGCAATGGATCGGTGATAGAGAATTATGCCGGATGTGGTTCATCATGTAACAGTCATAACCTAGGGTGACACAAAACTAGCTCCAGTTCATCAATGAATGTAGGCATGTATTCCGAATATAGTCATAAGTGCTTATGGAAAAGAACTTGCATGACATCTTTTGTCCTACCCTCCCGTGGCAGCGGGGTCCTAGTGGAAACTAAGGGATATTAATGCCTCCTTCTAATAGAGTACCGGACCAAAGCATTAACACATAGTGAATACATGAACTCCTCAAACTACGGTCATCACCGGTAACTATCCCGATTATTGTCACTTCGGGGTTAACGGATCATAACACATAATAGGTGACTATAGACTTGCAAGATAGGATTGAGAACTCTCATATATTGATGAAAACATAATAGGTTCAGATCTGAAATCATGGCACTCGGGCCCTAGTGACATGCATTAAGCATAGCAAAGTCATAGCAACATCAATCTCAGAACATAGTGGGTACTAGGGATCAAATTCTAACAAAACTAACTCGATTACATGATAAATCTCATCCAACCCATCACCGTCCAGCAAGCCTACGATGGAATTACTCACGCACGGCGGTGAGAATCATGAAATTGGTGATGGAGGATGGTTGATGATGACGATGGCGACGGATTCCCCTCTCCGGAGCCCCGAACGGACTCCAGATCAGCCCTCCCGAGAGGTTTTAGGGCTTGGCGGCAGCTCCGTATCGTAAAACGCGATGAATCCTTCTCCCTGATTTTTTTCTCCCCGAAACCAAATATATAAAGTTGGAGTTGAGGTCGGAGGAGCTCCAGGGGGCCCATGAGGTAGGGGGCGCACCCTAGGGGGGCAGGCGCGCCCCCACCCTCGTGACAAGGGGGTGGGCCCCTGGTCTTCATCTTTTGCAAGGATTTATTATTAATATTTCCAAATAGATGTTCCGTGAAGTTTCAAGTCATTCCGAGAACTTTTGTTTCTGCACATAAATAACACCATGGCAATTCTGCTGAAAACAGCGCCAGTCCGGGTTAGTTCCATTCAAATCATGCAAGTTAGAGTCCAAAACAAGGGCAAAAGTGTTTGGAAAAGTAGATACAACGGAGATGTATCAGGGATGCCCCTGTAGGCATCCCACCTTTCTTCATCAACAATTATCGGTTAGTATCGGTTCAGCCTAAGTTTTTGCTTCTTCACATGAGTTGTGCTATTCTTGGAATGGCATTTTACTTTGTTTTGCATTCTGTTTTAATAAAATACTTCGATCTGATACTCTTAAATAAGAGAGAGTCCTCAAATAGCTACCCATTTACATAACTACCCGCATGATCTTCACTTATATCTTCTTGGAGTAGCTTGTCATTTACTCTTGTTCTTCACTTATATCCTATGAGTAAATTGTTGAATGAAATGAATATCATGAAGTTGAAATTATATCATGCCTAGTGGTAGCTTCACATTGGGTTTAGAAAGTGAAATCTTTTGAAGCTTGACAATCACAATATTGGTCATCCAAGCAATTCATGAATAATTAGTATAAGGAAGAGAGCTTTCACATGCAAATACACTATCTTGGAAATCTTTTGTGATTGTGAGCCCCCATAAAATATTATATGCCAAAATTGTTGAGGTTGGACAAAGAAGACAACGTAATGGTTTATGTTTGTTCATATTCACATAGAAGTTATATTGTCATAGATCCTTCAACATGTGGTGCTTGCCCCCCATCCTTGCTAGCCAAAAGCTCCGCACCAAGTAGAGATACTACTTGTGCATCCAAAAACCCTTAAACCCAAATCTTGTTTTCAAGCGTCCACCATACTGATACGTCTCCGTCGTATCTATAATTTTTGATTGTTCCATGCCAATATTATTCAACTTTCATATACTTTTGGCAACTTTTTATACTATTTTTGGGACTAACATATTGATCCAGTGCCCAGTGCCAGTTCCTGTTTGTTGCATGTTTTTTGTTTCGCAGAATATCCATATCAAACGGAGTCCAAACGGAATAAAAACTAAAGGAGATTTTTTTTGGAATATATATGATTTTTGGGAAGAAGAATCCACGCGAGACGATGCTTGAGGGGCCCATGAGGTAGGGGGCGCGTCCCAGGGTGTCAGGCGCGCCCCTGACCCTCGTGGCCACCCCGTAAGGTGGTTGGTACCTTCTTTTGCCGCAAGAAAGCTAATTTCCGGATAGGGATCACGTCAAAATTTCAGCCCAATCGGAGTTATGGATCTCCGGTAATATAAGAAACGGTTAAAGGGAAGAATCTGAGAACGCAGAAACAGAGAGACACAGAGAGACGGATCCAATCTCGGAGGGGCTCTCGCCCCTCCCACGCCATGGAGGCCATGGACCAGAGGGGAAACCCTTCTCCCATCAAGGGAGGAGGTCAAGGAAGAAGAAGAAGGAGGGGGGCTCTCCCCCCCTCGCTTCCGGTGGCATTGGAGTGCCACCGGGGGCCATCATCTTCACCGCAATCTACACCAACACCTCCGCCATCTTCACCAACATCTCCATCACCTTCCCCCCCTCTATCTACAACGGTCCACTCTCCCGCAACCTGCTGTACCCTCTACTTGAACATGGTGCTTTATGCTTCATACTATTATCCAATGATGTGGTGCCATCCTATGATGTCTGAGTAGATTTTCGTTGTCCTATTGGTGGTTGATGAATTGCTATGATTGATTTAATTTGCTTGTGGTTATGTTGCGATCCTTTGGTGCCCATCATATGATTGCGCGCGTGGATCACACCCTAGGGTTAGTTGTATGTTGATAGGACTATGTATTGGAGGGCAAGAGTGACAGAAGCTTCAATCTAGCATAGAAATTGATGCATACGGGATTGAAGGGGGACCAATCTATCTTAATGCTATGGTTGGGTTTCACCTTAATGAACATTAGTAGTTGCGGATGCTTGCTAATAGTTCCAATCATAAGTGCATAGAATTCCAAGTCAGGGATGACATGCTAGCAGTGGCCTCTCCCACATAATACTTGCTATCGGTCTAGTAAAGTAGTCAATTGCTTAGGGGCAATTTCGCAACTCCTACCACCACTTCTCCACACTCGCTATATTTACTTTATTGTTTCTTTATCTAAACAGCCCCTACTTTTTATTTACGTAATCTTTATTATCTTGCAAACCTATCCAACAACACCTACAAAGTACTTCTAGTTTCATACTTGTTCTAGGTAAAGCGAACGTCAAGCGTGCGTAGAGTTGTATCGGTGGTCGATAGAACTTGAGGGAATTCTACCTTTAGCTCCTCGTTGGGTTCGACACTCTTACTTATCGAAAACTGTTGCGATCCCCTATACTTGTGGGTTATCACATACCTACCTAAAGATTGAGAAAGATGCTTCAAGTAAGTTGTCATCAGTGCAATAAGGCAATAAAAATTGCTTCTAAAAGTGTTAGATCATTTAGTGTAAGAGAAAATTGAGCATTGTACGAACTTGTGATGGAAAAGAATAAAAGTGACAGACTGCATAATAAAGGTTGCTATCATGAGGGGCAATATAACTGACGTTCTTTTGCACTAAGGGGTTGAGCATACAAACAAATAAGCACATGGCAACCTCTGGTTCCCTCTGCTAAGGGCCTATCTTTTACTTTTATGTATTTAATTTTATGCAAAGAGTCAAAGTTCTTCTCTGTGTTCCTTTTTATTTTTCTCTTTCGGCAAGCATCATGTGGTGAGGAGAGATATAGGCACATATATCCAGTTGGATATGGGTAGCATGAGTTATTATTGTTGACATCACCCTTAAGGTGAATACGTTAGGAGGCGAAATTATAAGCCCCTATCTTTTTATGTGTCCGGTTGAACCGTTTTTCTCATATGTATGCGGTGAGTGTTAGCAATCATAGAAGACTATATGATGGTTAAGTATGTGGAGCTCTTACTTAAACTCCGTTGAATAAGTTGAATTACAATTGCTTGGTGACTGAGAACATAGGTTGTTGAGTTTCAAGATAATTCATTATTTGAACCTTAACATGTCAATTGGTTGCTACTTTAACATGAGATGTTTTATAAGAAAGAATTGTTGTTATGATGCTAGGAAAAGTGATTGAAATTTTCATTGATCAAACTTGTGCACTTTGCTAGCATTCACACTTCATAAATTATTTCTTTTATCATTTACCTACTCGAGGACGAGTAGGAATTAATCTTGGGGATGCTGATATGTCTCCAACGTATCTATAATTTATGAAGTATTCATGCTGTTATATTATCATTCTTGGACGTATTACAATCATTTTATAGCAACTTTATATCATTTTTTGGGACTAACCTATTGACCCAGTGCCCAGCGCCAGTTGTTGTTTTCTGCTTGTTTTTTACATCGCGGAATCAATATCAAACAGAGTCCAAACACCGTGAAACTATTTGTGGATTTTTTTTATGGACCAAAAGACATCCAACGGGCCAAAGCAACACCTGGGGGGTGCCCCGAGGGGGCACAACCCACCAGGGCGCGCCTGGGAGCCCAGGCGCACCCAGGTGGGTTGTGCCCACCTCGGTGGCCTCCCGCACACCCTATTTGCCCTATAAAATCCTAAATATTCCAAAAAACCTCGGGGTTAACATAGATTAGAAGTTCCACTGCCGTAAGCCTCTGTAGCCACGAAAAACCAATCTAGATCCCGTTCTGGCACCCTGCCGGAGGGGGAAATCATCACCGGTGGCCATCTTCATCATCCCGGCGGCCACCACGATTAGGAGGGAGTAGTCCACCCTCAGGGCTGAGGGTTTGTACTAGTAGCTATGTGTTTAATCTCTCTCCCTCGTGTTCTTGAGATGTCATGATCCTGATGTATCGTGAGCTTTGTGAAGATAGTCGGATCATATGGTGTTTCCCCCTCTCTATCTTGTTGTGATGAATTGAGTTTTTCCCTTCGAGATTTTGTTTTCATCAGATTGAATACTTTTATGGATTTTAGAGCACCTGATATATGCCTTGCATATGAATACTCGTGGTAACAATGGGGTATCATATTGATTAACTTGATATGTGTTTTGGCGCTCAACTCGCAGATTCCCGCGGTGACATTGGGGTAATCTATGCGTAGGGGTTGATGCACGTTCTCGTCTTTTGTTTCTCCGATAGAAATCTTGGGGCACTCTTTGAAGTTCTTTGTGTAGGATTGAGTATTATGAATCTAATATTATTTGTTGTTATTTTAGTACGAACTCTTGGATAGATCAATCAGAAAGAATAGCTACAAACAATTTCTTCTTATGTTCTCTGCTGGATAGGAACTTTGGAGTGATTCTTCATCGCACATTGAGGGATGGTTGTATGATCCAATTATATTAACATTGTTGAGAGATTTCACTAGTGAAAGTACGGATCTTAGGCCATGTTTTAAAGCATTGGAATACCGTTTGTGCTCACTTTTGTTACATGCTATCTTGCTATTTTTTTATTGTTCCTATCACAAAAATCAATATCTACTATCATTACTACACTTTTATCACCATCTCTTCGCCGAACTAGTGCACCTATACAAATTACCATTGTATTTGGTGTGTTGGAGACACAAGAGACTTTTTATTATTTGGTTGCAGGGTTGTTCGAGAGAGACCATCTTCATCCTACGCCTCCCATGGATTGATAAACCTTAGGTCATCCACTTGAGGGAAAATTGCTATTGTCCTGCAAAACTCTGCGCTTGGAGGCCCAACACGTGTCTACAAGAATAAAGTTTCATAGTAGACATCAAACACCATATGATTATTTACAAAGCCCGCAATACATCAAGATCGTGCCATCAAGAACATGAGAGAGAGAAATTAAACACATAGCTACTTATACAAACCCTTAGCCCCGATGGTGAACTACTCCCTGCTCATCATGGTGGCCATAGGGATGATGAAGATGGCCTCCGGTGATGATTTCCCCCTCCGGCGGAGTGCCGAAACAAGGTCTAGATTGGTTTTTTGTGGCTACAGAGGCTTGCAGCAGCGGAACTTCCGATCTAGGGTTATTTCTAGGGGTTTCTATATTTATAGGATTTTTTGGCGTCGGTTTCACGCGAAGATGGGCCTCGAGGTGACCACAACCCACCTACACACGGGCAAGTGATACGTCTCCATCGAATCTACTTTTCCAAACTCTTTTGCCCTTGTTTTGGACTCTAATTTGCATGATTTGAATGGAACTAACCCAGACTGACGCTGTTTTCAGCAGAATAGCCTTGGTGTTATATTTGTGCAAAAATAGAAATTCTCAGATTGACCTGAAAATTTATGGAGATATTTTTGGAATAGATAAAAAATATTGGCAAAAGAATTAACTAGAGGGGTCCACCCATTGGCCACAAGCCTGCCCCCCCGGTGCGCCCCGGTGGCTTGTGGGCCCCTGGACCTCCTCCGACCCTAACTCCAACTCTATATATTCACATCTGGAGAGAGAAAATCAGAGAGAAGGATTCATCACGTTTTACGATACGGAACCGCCACCGCCTCCCGTTCTTCATTGGGAGGGCTGATCTGGAGTCTGTTCGGGGCTCCGGAGAGGGGGATTCATCGCCATCATCATCACCAACCTTCCTCCATCACCAATTTCATGATACTCACAGTCATGCATGAGTAATTCCATTGTAGGCTTGCTGGATGGTGATGGGTTGGATGAGATTTATCATGTAATCGAGTTAGTTTTGTTAGGGTTTGATCCCTAGTATCCACTATGTTCTGAGATTGATGTTGCCATGACTTTGCTATGCTTAATGCTTGTCACTAGGGCCTGAGTGCCATGATTTCAGATCTTAACCTATTATGTTTTCTTGAATATATTTGTGTTCTTGATCCTATCTTGCAAGTTGTAGACACCTATTACGAGTTATGATCCGCATACCCCAAGGTGACAATAATTGGGATTCTTTCCGGTGATTACCGTAGTTTGAGGAGTTCATGTATTCACTAAGTGCTAATGCTTTGTTCCAGTTCTCTATTAAAAGGAGGCCTTAATATCCCTTAGTTTCCATTAGGACCCCGCTTCCATAGGAGGGTAGGACAAAAGATGTCATGCAAATTCTTTTCCAAAAGCACGTATGACTATATACGAAATACATGCCTACATTGTATTGATGAATTGGAGCTAGTTCCGTGTCACCCTAGGTTATAACTGTTGGATGATGAATGACATGCGGCATAATTATCCATCACTGATCCATTGCCTACAAGCTCTTCACATATTGATCTTTGCTAAGTTACTTTGTTGTTGCCACTGTTACAATTGCTACAAAACTGCTACTATTACTTATGTTACCGTTATCATTACTTCCATATTACTTTGCTACTAAATACTTTGCTGCAGATATTAAGTCTTTGGGCCATTTGCATTTCTATCCCTAACTTGAACCACCTAATCAGATATACCCCTAATTCAAAAGCCTGCTCAAATTTGCCCCTCCGCCATTAGGTGCCCTTATAGAAATGCCATTCTGCGCCGTTACCGTACGGTCAAACAACTTTAACCGTCCTGAAAAAAATAGCAAAAAATCTAAAAAATCTAAAATTTTGTGATATCGAAGATACTCATGTGCCCAAGGTGTGTGCAAATTTTCTTGCAATTTGGACATTCCAGGAGCTCGTGGCGAGGAAAAACAGTTAATCTGCATGCTTGTGAACAATAAATTTGAAATAAAATAGCAAGAAAAAATAAAAAAATATGAAATTTTTTGGCATCAAAGTGGCTTGCGTGCACAAGGTGCTTGCAAGTTTTTGTGATCAAATGGCATGTGAGGAGCTCTAGCAAGAAAAAAACAAAATAGTCAATTTTCCCAAGTTTTTTCCCGAGCCAAATATTTTTTATCCACAAGCCCCTCCAATGTCCAAACACAACAAAAATTTGCACGCAGCTTGCAGACCCGAGCCTCTTTGATGCCAAAAAATTTCATATTTTTTTGAATTTTCTTGCTATTTTTTTGAATTTACTGTTCACAGGCTTACATATTTATTGTTTTTCCTCTGACACGAGCTCCTGGAATGTACAAACAGCACGAAACTTTGCACGCACCTTGCGAACCTGAGTATCTTTGATCCCACAAATTTTCAGACTTTTTAGAATTTTTTTGCTATTTTTTTCAGGACGGTCAAAGCCCTGTGACCGGCTTTGGCCTGCTTTGACCGGACGGTAATGGCACAGAGGGGTATTTCTGTAAGTGCACCTAATGGCGGAGGGGCAAATTTGAGCATCCTTTGAAATTAGGGGTAAATCTGAGAGTGGGCGCAAATTAGGGGAATAGATGTAAATGTCCCTAAGTCTTTTAGGTGTGGTTGAATTAACAACTGAGCTGCTAATACTTGAGAATATTCTTTGGATCCCCTTATGTCGAATCAATAAATTTGGATTGAATACTCTACCCTTGAAAACTGTGTCGATCCCCTATACTTGTGGGTTATCAAGACCTTTTTTCTGGCGCCATTGCCGAGGAGCATAACTTTATTCTCTGAGTCACTTGGGATTTATATCTGTTGATCACTATGAGGAATTTTAAAGATACCAGAACTAATATTTTTCCCTCTACTACGAGGGGAGGTAAGGAACTGCCATCTAACTCTACACTTGATTCACCTTCTGTCTTGAGTAAACTTGCGACACCTACACTTGCTATTGATTCTAATATGCCGCATGTTATTGATGATGCTACTTCTACTATGAATGATGATTATGATGCTACTATTTTGGTTGATAAAACTGTGCCACTTGGTGAATTACTTGATGAACACCTTGCTAGAGTTAGAACTATTGATTATGCTAAGGATGATGATATTTCTAAAACTAATGAAATTATTGAAACTGAAAACTTTGAAACACCTGATAAGACTAGCTCTCCTAGATATGCACTTCCTGTTATACCTAAGGGTTATGTTATGGATGGAGACGTAGCTAGGGACTTAAGTAATTATTATGCAAGTGGGAAGAAAAATCTTTGAATGCTAGAATGCAATATGATCCTAAGTTTGCTACTTCACCCATCTTTGTTACTGATAAGGATTATGAATTCTCTATCGATCCTGAGTTAATTACTTTGGTTGAATCTGGTCCTTTCCATGGTTATGAATCTGAAACTGTTGTGGCACGTCTTACTAAATTGAATGATATATCCACCCTATTTGCTCATGAGGGAAAAACTCACTATTACTACATTCTCAAGTTGTTTCCTTTCTCATTAAAAGGTGATGCTAATATATGGTTTAATTCTCTTGCTCCTGGTTGTGTGCACAGTCCCCAGGATATGATCTGTTACTTCTCTGAAAAATATTTTCCTGCTCATAAGAAACAAGCTGCTTTACATGAGATATTTAACTTTGTGCAAATTCAAGAAGAGACTCTCCCACAAGCTTGGGGAGGCTTCTCCAATTACTTAATGCTTTGCCTGATCATCCTCTGAATAAAAATGAAATACTTGATATCTTTTATAATGGACTAACCAATGCTTCTAGGGACCACCTAGATAGTTCTGCTAGTTGTGTTTTCAGGGAACAAACTGTTGAGCAAGCTGAATTGCTATTGAATAATATATTGAGTAATGATAATGATTGGACTCTTCCTGAACCAACTCCTAAGCCAACTTTGAAGAAAAGAGGTATTCTATTTCTCAGTCCATAAGGTATGCAAGAGGCAAAGAAATCTATGAAAGAAAAAGGTATTAAAGCTAAAGATGTTAAGAATTTACCGCCTATTGAAGAAATACATGGTCTTGATAACCCGACACAGGTAGTAGAGGTAAATTCTCTCTATAGATTTGATGAAGGTGATATTCCTTATAGCAAGTCTGCGAGTGCTTGGATGAATTTGATAATTTTATTGTCAAATAAGAAAACTTCAATGCTTATGTTAGTAGACAATTGAAATGTAATACTTGTATGCTTGAACGCTTGATACGTCTCCAATGTATCTATAATTTATGAAATATTCATGTTGTTATATTATAATTCTTGGATGTTTTACAATCATTTTATAGCAACTTTATATCATTTTTGGGGACTAACCTATTGACCCAGTGCCAGTTGCTATTTTTTGCTTGTTTTTTACATCGCAGGTCCAAACACTGCGGAACTTTTTGTGGATTGTTTATGGACCAGAAGACATCCAATGGACCAGAGTAGCACCTGGAGGGTGCCCTAAGGGGGGCACAATCCACAAGGTGCGCCTGGGTGCCCAGGCGCGCCCAGGTGGGTTGTGCCCACCTCGGTGGCCTCCCGTACACCCTCTTCGCCCGATAAATTGTCAAATATTCCAAAAACACTTGGGGTAACCCTAGATCAGAAGTTCCACCACCGCAAGCCTTCGTAGCCATGAGAAACCAATCTAGACCTCATTCCGGCACCCTGCCGGAGGGGGGGGGAATCATCACCGGTGGCCATCTTCATCCTCCCGGCGGACACCACGATGAGGAGGGGGTAGTCCACCCTCGAGATTGAGGGTTTGTACCAATAGCTATGTGTTTAATCTCTCTCTCTCTCTTATGTTCTTGAGACGTCATGATCTTCATGTATCACGGGCTTTGTTAATATAGTTGGATCATATGGTGTTTTCCCCTCTCTATCTTGTTGTGATGAATTGAGTTTTCCCTTTGAGATTTCGTTTTATCGGATTGAATACTTTTATGGATTTGAGAGCACGTGATATATGTCTTGCATATGAATACCCGTGGTGACAATGGGGTATTATTTTGATTCACTTGATATATGTTTTGGCACTCAACTCGCGGATTCCCGAGGTGACATTAGGGTAATCTACGCATAGGGGTTGATGCATGTTCTTGTCTTTGTTTCTCCGGTAGAAATCTTGGGGCACTCTTTGAGGTTCTTTGTGTTGGATTTGTATTATGAATATGAAATTATTTGGTGTTATTTTAGTACCAACTTTTAATAGATCGATCGGAAAGAATAGCTTTGAGGTGGTTTCGTACCCTACAAACGATTTCTTCTTATGTTCTCCGCTAGATAGGAACTTTGGAGCGATTATTCATCGCACGTTGAGGGATGGTTATATGATCCAATTATATTAGCATTGTTGAGAGATTACACTAGCGAAAGTACGGACCCTAGGCCTCATTTTCAAGCATTGCAATACCCTTTGTGCTCCGTTTTGTCAATTGCTACCTTGCTATTTTTTGTTGTTCTATACAAAAACCAATATCTACCTTCAATATTACACTCGTATCACCACCTCTTCACCGAATTAGTGCACCTATACAAGTTACCATTGTATTTGGTGTGTTAGGGACACAAGAGACTCTTTGTTATTTGGTTGCAGGGTTGTTTGAGAGAGACTATCTTCATCCTACGCCTTCCACAGATTGATAAACCTTAGGTCATCCACTTGAGGGAAAATTTCTACTGTCCTAAAAAGCTCTATGCTTGGAGGCCCAACACGTGTCTACAAGAATAAAGTTGCATAGTAGACATCAAGCTCTTTTCTGGCGCCATTGCTCGGTAGGTGAGTGCTTGAAGGTATATCTTTAGGTCTTGTAATTGAATCTTTTAGTTTCTTGTTGATCACTAGTTTGGTTTATAAAATAAAACTAGGAAAATGGAGATTGGGTTAGCTCAATTTGTTCTTTATCTTTATAATGTTTATCTTGGGAATAAGGACTTCGATAATTGTGCTCAATTTCTAGAAAAAGAATTCAACAAAATTTATGGCATAAAAACGTTGGATGACGGGCATGATTGCTAGTTTGAATTCTTTGAATATCCATGAAGTTAATGATGATTGAATTAGTCATGATATTTATGTCTCCTATAAGAATGTCAATTTTTGCGGAGTGAATTGGGAGTGCAAATGCACACCAAAAAGGGAAGATAGATTTTGTAAGAAGCATAAGTATTCAGAAATGAAAAAGTTGCAAGAGAGGCTAGATGATTGGGCTGAAAGATTTCATTTTTCTCACCATCCTTGTGAACTTTGAAATGAACATGGCCATTTAAATCTCCAATGCAAATTGTTTCATGATCAAATCATGTCCAAAAATTGTGATAACTTGATTACCCTTGAGCATCATAAAGAGCTTAGTCTTCTTTTGGGGTATGAAGAAATGAAACGTATAACTGAGGGTATTCCAAAATTTAATCTCAAGAGATTTCTTGATTTTGATCTAGAGTAAATTTATATGTTTTGTGTGGCAAATTGCATTGAGAATCCTTATATTGCCAACTATCTAAAGACAAGAAAACAAATAGAATATGAAGAGAGTACTAATGAAAGGGAAAATATTTCCCAATACCCTCCTAGTGTTTATTATGATGAATCAGGTAACGAGGAGGAGCTTCCTATCCAATCATCTCTTCAACAAGAAGCTCAAAAAATTGATTAAACCCATACATGGGGTTGTGAAGAAGAAGAAAATAAGAAAGAATAGAGGTAAAAAGGTATCTCTCCCAAATAATGTTGCTCCTATTATTGTTGTGCCTCATGAAAATGAATCAAAAATAATTGTGGAAGATGATGCACTTGATGATGATTTTGTTATGCCTATTGCTTGTTATGATAATTATGATTGGGAAGATAATGATACTTCTTATAATCTTGGAAATCTTTTTGGCATCAACTTCGGAAATTATGATTATATCAATTGCTATACCGTTGGTGCTATTCATACTATTAATGATGAGAGTGATTATGCTTATGATATGCCAAGCCACAAGCTTGGGGATGCTATGTTTGATGAGAATGACATGTTTGAGAATTTATTTGCTTCAATTATTGTTTGTCCCAAGCTTGGGGATGCTATGTTTAATGAAGATGGTCTTTTTAGTCCCCCTACTTTGAACGATCAAATTTGCTATGATGGTTGCATGCCTCCTATCTATGATGAGAACAAAGTTGCTACTTATGATGATTATTGTGATGATACTTATGTTATAAAAAGTAGTGATGATTATATTATAAAACTTGTCATTTTTATTATTACCCTTTTTCCGAACATTACTCTTTTAATGTGGAAACAATTTATATCATTCAACTTTCATATGATACTCCCACCATTGTGAATGAGAAGAAATTTTCTTATGTGGAGAGTAATAAAATTTCTATGCTTGCGGATCATGAAATTAATGTTTTATGTGATGGTTATATTGATGAATATATTCATGATGCTACTTAAAATTATTATGAGAGAGGAACATATGATTCATGATGCACTTGTTATGTTTCAATCCTTATCTTTTGTGCGAGCATCATTGAACTCATCATGCCTAGCTTGAAAGGCATTAAATAAAAGCTCTTGTTGGGAGAGAACCCAAAACTTTTACCTACTGTTTTTGTGTGTTCACATAATTAGACTACTGTAGCAATCATTTTTTACTGCTTTCGTTTCAATAAAGTGCCAAGTAAGACCTTTGGGATGGTCTATGGTGATAGTTGATTTGATCTTGCTGTAAAACAGAAACTTTTGCGCTCAAGAAAATAATTATAATGTTTAACAGAAGCATGATAAAATACTAATTCTTTTTGAAAAAGATTAACAGACAAATTTACCAGGTTTTCCTAATTTTTCAGAATTTTTGGAGTAGCATAAGTATGGTTGGAGTGCAGATTACTACAGACTGTTCTGTTTTTGACAGATTCTGTTTTCAATGCATAGTTTTCTTGTTTTCTAGTTTCTATGGCTTATATTGCTCAATATAAATTATGGAAATGATATGCTAAAGTAGAAATTGTGTGGAAACAATTATGAATCTTGTCTTTGACAGTACCAAAGTGAAATGGTTTGCGCTTTATCATACTAACCTATCTCACGAAGTTCCATTAAGTTTTGTGTGATTGAAGTTTTCAAGTTTTTGGTGAGATGTCGATATGAGGAGAATAAGGAGTGACAAGAACCTAATCTTGGGGATTCCCATGGCACCCCAAGTTAATATCCAAGGAGGATCCAAGCAACTAAGCTTGGGGATGCCCCGGAAGGCATCCCCTCTTTCGTCTCCAACATTATCGGTAACCTCACTTGAAGCTACATTTTTATTCGTCACATGATATGTGTCTTGCTTGGAGCATCATTTTATTTTGTTAGTATTTGCTTTATGTTATTTAGAATAATTTTTTGCATCTTTTATTTCAATAAAAGTGGCAAGGATAGCCTTTACCATGCTTATCTTGCAAGTATACGAGTTGTTGTTTCAAAACAGAAAGTTTATCGATGTTGCAAAAATTCCCGAGAAAATTCTGAATGTGATAAAATGTTGAAATTTTCTGCACAATAAGATCTGATCAATTTTCTACATGTTGGAAAATTTTCATAATTTTTGGATTTAAAGGAGTATTGATACTCTTGCATTCTTTACAGACTATACTGTTTTGGCAGATTGCTATTATGTTTGCATATGTTTGCTTGTTTAATGATTCTATTTGGGGATAGGAGTCTTAAATATGCAGAGGCATTTAGTATTCAATGTCGAATAATAATTTTGGTGATTTTCTATAAGGTTTTGCATTGATTCATAATAACTTATCTCATAAGTTCTTGTTGAGTTTTGTGTGCATGAAGTTTTTGAGATTTCGGAAAACCATGATATGAGAGGAATTAGGGAGACATGAAAGCTCAATCTTGGGGATGCCCATGGCACCCCAAGATAATATTTCAAAAAGTCTCAAGCATCTAAGCTTGGGGATGCCCCAGTAGGCATCCCACATTTCCTCTTCAACAATTACCGGTTAGTATCGGTTGAGCCTAAGTTTTTGCTTCTTCACTTGAGTTGTGCTATTCCTGGAATGTCATTTTGTTTTGTTTTGATTGTTGTTTTAATAAAATACTTAGATTTTAAAGTTTTTAAATAAGAGAGAGTCCTCAAATAGCTACCCATTTACTTAACTACTCGTTTGATCTTCACTTATATCTTTTTGGAGTAGCTTGTTATATACTCTTGTGATTCACTTATATCCTATGAGTAAATTGTTGAATAAATTGAATATAATGAAGCTGAAATTATATGTTCATATCATGCCTAGTGGTAGTTTCACATTGGGTTTAGAAAGTTAAATATTTTGAAGCTTGACAATCACAATATTGGTCATACAAGCAATTCATGAATGATTAGTAGAAGGAAGAGAACTTTCACATGCAAATACACTATCTTGGAAATCTTTTGTGATTGTGAGCCCCGATCAAAATATTGCATGCCAAAATTGTTGACGTTGGACAAGGAAGACAAGGTAATGATTTATGTTGTTCATATTCACATAGAAGTTATTATCATAGATCCTTCAACATGTGGTGCTTTCCCCCCACCTTTGCTAGCCAAAAATTCCACACCAAGTAGAGATACTACTTGTGCATCCAAAAACCCTTAAACCCAAAGCTTATTTTCAAGAGTCCACCATACCTACCTAAGGATTGAGTAAGATCCTTCAGGTAAGTTGTCATCGGTGCAATAAGGCAATAAAAATTGCTTCTAAAAGTGTTAGATCATTTAGTGTAAGAGAAAATTGTGCGTTGTACGAACTTGTGATGGCAAAGAATAAAAGCGACAGACTGCATAATAAAGGTTGCTATCATAAGGGGCAATATAATGTGATGTTCTTTTGCCCTAAGGGATTGAGCATACAAACAAAAAGAGCATGGCAACCTCTGCGTCCCTCTGCAAAGGGCCCACCTTTTACTTTTATGTATTTACTTTCATGCAAGAGTCAAGGTTTTTCTCTCTATTCCTTTTTATTTTTCTCTTTTGGGCAAGAATCATGTGGTGAAGAAAGATCTAGGCACATATATCCACTTGGATATGGGTAGCATAAGTTATTATTGTTGACATCACCCTTAAGGTGAATACGTTGGGAGGCGAAATTATAATCCCCTATCTTTCTATGTGTCCGGTTGAAACATTTTGCTCATGTGTATGTGGTGAGTGTAAGCAATCATAGAAGACTATATGATGGTTGAGTATGTGGAGCTCTTACTTAGACTCTGTTGAATAAGTTGAATTGCAATTGTTCGACTAAGAATATAGGTTGTTGAGTTTCAAGAGAATTCATTGTTTGAACCTTAACATGTGAATTGGTTGCTACTTTTTCATCATGAGTTTTATGAGAAAGAGTTGCTGTTATGATGCTAGGGGAGTGATTGAATTATCATTGATCAAACTTGTGCACTATGCTAGCATTCACACTTCATAAATTATTTCTTTTATTATCCTTTACCTACTCGAGGACGAGTCGGAATTAAGCTTGGGGATGCTGATACGTCTCCAATGTAACTATAATTCATGAATTATTCATGATGTTATATTATCATTATTGGGTGTTTTACAATCATTTTATAGCAACTTTATATCATTTTTTTGGGACTAACCTATTGACCGAGTGCCCAGTGCCAGTTGCTATTTTTTGATTATTTTTTACATCGCAGGAAATCTATATCAAATGGAGTCCAAACACCGCAAAACTTTTTGTGGATTTTTTAAGGACCAGAAGACATTCAATGGGCCAGAGCAGCACCAGGGGGTGCCCCGAGGGGGGCACAACCCACCAGGGCGCCCCTGGGCGGTTGTGCCTACCTCGGTGGCCTCCCGTACTCCCTCTTCGCCCTATAAATCGTCACATATTCCAAAAACCCTCGGGGCAACCCTAGATTAGAAGTTCCACCGCTGCAAGCCTCTATAGCCATGAGAAACCAATCTAAACCCCGTTCTGGCACCCTGCCGAAGGGGGGTGATAACCCACAAGCATAGGGGATCGCAACAGTTTTCGAGGGTAGAGTATTCAACCCAAATTTATTGATTTGACACAAGGGGAGCCGAAGAATATTCTCAAGTATTAGCAGCTGAGTTGTCAATTCAACCACACCTGGAAACTTAATATCTGCAGCAAAGTGTTTAGTAGCAAAGTAATATGATAGTGGTGATAACGGTAGCAAAAGGTAACAATAGTAAAAGTAATGTTTTTGGTATTTTGTAGTGATGATAGCAATAGCAACGAAAAAGTAAATAAGCGAAGAACAATATATGAAAAGCTCGTAGGCAATGGATCGGTGATAGAGAATTATGCCGGATGCGGTTCATCATGTAACAATCATAACCTAGGGTGACACAGAACTAGCTCCAGTCCGTTAATGTAATGTAGGCATGTATTCCGAATATAGTCATACATGCTTATGGAAAAGAACTTGCATGACATCTTTTGTCCTACCCTCCCGTGGCAGCGGGGTCCTTACGGAAACTAAGGGATATTAAGGCCTCCTTTTAATAGAGAACCGGAACAAAGCATTAACACATAGTGAATACATGAACTCCTCAAACTACAGTCATCACTGGTAAGTATCCCGATTATTGTCACTTCGGGGTTAATGGATCATAATACATAATAGGTGACTATAGACTTGCAAGATAGCATCAAGAACACTCATATACTGATGAAAACATAATAGGTTCAGATCTGAAATCATGGCACTCGGGCCCTAGTGACAAGCATTAAGCATAGCAAAGTCATAGCAACATCAATCTCAGAACATAGTGGACACTAGGGATCAAACCCTAACAAAACTAACTCGATTACATGATAGATCTCATCCAACCCATCACCGTCCAGCAAGCCTACTATGGAATTACTCACGCACGGCGGTGAGCATCATGAAATTTGTGATGGAGGATGGTTGATGATGACGATGGCGACGGATTCCCCTCTCCGGAGCCCCGAACGGACTCTAGATCATCCCTCCCAAGAGGTTTTAGGGCTTGGCGGCGGCTCCGTATCGTAAAACACGGTGATTTCTTCTCTTTGATTTTTTTCTCCCTGAAACTCAATATATGGAGTTGTTGTTGGAGTTGGAGAGGCAACAGGGGGCCCATGAGGTAGGGGGGCCCCACCCTTGTGGAGAGGTGGTGGGCCCCCTGGCCTTCATCTTTTGCAGGTATTTTTCTTATTTTCTGAAAAGTGGCTCCGTGAAGTTTCAGGTCATCCCGAGAACGTTTGTTTCTGCACATAAATAACACCATGGTAATTCTGCTGAAAACAACGTCAGTCTAGGTTAGTTCCATTCAAATCATGCAAGTTAGAGTCCAAAACAAGGGCAAAAGTGTTTGGAAAAGTAGATACGACAGAGGCTTATCAACTCCCCCAAGCTTAAACCTTTGCTTGTCCTCAAGCAATTCAGTTGATAAACTGAAAGTGATAAAGAAAAACTTTTACAAACTCTGTTTGCTCTTGTTGTTGTAAATATGTAAAGCTAGCATTCAAGTTTTTAGCAAAGATTATAACTAACCACATTCGCAATAACGCATAGGTCTCAAGTTTACTCATATCAATAGCATCATCAACTAGCGAGCCATAGTAATAAATCTCGGATGACAACACTTTCTCAAAACAATCATAATATGATATAACAAGATGGTATCTCGCTAGCCCTTTCTGAGACCGCAAAACATAAATGCAGAGCACCTTTAAAGACCAAGGACCGACTAGACATTGTAATTCATGGTAAAAGAGATCCAGTCAAGTCATACTCAATGTAAACTAATAGTAATGAATGCAAATGATAGCGGTGCTCTCCAACTAGTGATTTTTAATAAGAGGATGATGACTCAGCATAAAAGTAAATAGATAGGCCCTTCGCAGAGGGAAGTAGGGATTTGTAGAGGTGCCAGAGCTCGGTTTTGAAACAGGGGTGAATAATATTTTGAGCGGTATACTTCCATTGTCAACATAACAACCAAGAGATGGCAATATCTTCCATGCTACACACATTATAGGCGGTTTCCAAACAGAATGGTAAAGTTTATACTCCCCCTTCCACCGACAAGCATCAATCCATGGCTTGCTCGAAACAACGAGTGCCTCCAACTAACAAGAGTCCCAGGGGGAGTTTTGTTTGCAATTATTTTGATTTAGTTTGCATAAAGCATGAGACTGGGCATCTCGGTGACCAGCCATTTATCCCATGAGTGAGGAGCGGAGTCCACTCCTCTTGAGAATAACCCGCCTAACATGGAAGATACAGGCAGCCCTAGTTGATACATGAGCTATTCGAGCATACAAAACAGGATATTTATTTGAAGGTTTAGAGTTTGGCACATACAAATTTACTTGGAACGGCAGGTAGATACTATATATAGGTAGGTATAGTGGACTCATGTGGAATAACTTTGGGGTTTAAGGAGTTTGGATGCGACCAGGTATAGTGGACTCATGTAGAGAAGGCAGGTAGATACTATATATAGGTAGGTATATACTATATATAGGTAGATACTATATATAGGTAGGTATAGTGGACTCATGTAGTATTCCCGCTTAGTACAGGTGAAGGCTAGCAAAAGACTGGGAAGCGACCAGCTAGAGAGCGACAACAGTCATGAACATGCATTAAAATTAATCAACACCGAATGCAAGCATGAGTAGGATATAATCCACCATGAACATAAATATCGTGAAGGCTATGTTGATTTTGTTTCAACTACATGCGTGAACATGCGCCAAGTCAAGTCACTTAAATCATTCATAGGAGGATACCACCCTATCATACCACATCATAACCATTTTAATAACATGTTGGCACGCAAGGTAAACCATTATAACTCATAGCTAATCAAGCATGGCATAAGAAACTATGATCTCTAGTTGCCATTGCAAACATGTTTATTCATAATAGGCTGAATCAGGAAGGATGAACTAATCATATTTACAAAAACAAAAGAGGTCGAGTTCATACCAGCTTTTCTCATCTCAGCCAGTCCATCATATATCATCATAATTGACTTTCACTTGCACGATCGAATGATGCGAATAATAATAATAGTGCACGTGCATTGGACTAAGCTGGAATCTGCAAGCATTCAATAAATAGGGGAAGACAAGGCAATACAGGCTCCTTTGTCAGATAAACAATAATGCATATAAGAGCCACTTCAACAATTTAATTATGGTCTTGTCCTATCGACCCCCAAAGAAAAGAAATAAAACTATTTACACGGGAAAGCTCCCAACAAGCAAAAGAAGAACAGGAAATCTTTTTGGGTTTTCTTTTTAATTACTACTACAAGCATGGAAAGTAAATTAATTAAAAGTTACAACTATTTTTTTTGGTTTTTCTTAGGGTTTATTAAACACACAGGAAGAAAGCATAAAAAGGAAAATAAACTAGCATGGATGATACAATGAAAAAGTATGAGCACCGACATCTAGCAATGAGTGTGTGAACATAAATGTAATGTCAGTGGGAAATACGTACTCCCCTAAGCTTAGGCTTTTGGCCTAAGTTGGTCTATGGCCACGGCTGGCTTGGCGGATATTCATAATAATAGTTGGGGTCGTACTGAGAAGAAGAAGAGGAAGACTCCGATTGCCACTGGCTGACAATCATCTCTGGATCCCACTGGTAATTAGACTGTCGTGAAGGATCAATTTGTGGTTATGGCTCTGGCTCCTCAGCTGGTGCAGGGTTCCGGTAGGCGTGAATAGCCTTTAATGGAACAAGGTACGTGCCTATAGATAAATTAAACAAAGAAGGAGCAGGCAGGGTAATAGTCTCAGGATGGTGTTTATTAAAGAACAATTGATATTTAAGCTCTCCTTCCCTATTCTTAACAATAAAATCATGTGCCACCATACTTTTATAATCTAGATAAACACGAGGCAACACTTTTTCTTCCTCTCATAATGCCTAACATGTATGTTAAAATGTGCAGCTAGCCGTGACGCATAGATGCCTCCAAAGATGGGGCCCTTTGTACGGTTCAGACTTAACTGTTTGGCAATAATGCCGCCCATACTAACAGAGTTATCACCATATAAACCGTGGAGTGGAATAATAATATCAGGGATACTAAGGTTTCCACAGTTTCCGCGACCAATTAAGCAACGACTAGCAAATAATGCAAAATAATGTAAAATAGGAAAATGTATGCTAGTGATTCATGCATTGGAAACCTTCCTTGTTTCCCCTACAGTGATAGTATCAATAAACCCCTCCACATCATCGCGATGTGGTTCTTCTGTCTTGCCCTCAAAAGGGACTAAACAAACCCGACAAAAATCATAAAGTGACATCTCCTTATGCTCATCATATAAATAAAACTCTACTGTAGGTGGTGAGTTCCTAGAATGGAAATGAACGTTTTGCACAAAGATATTTGTGAGTAAGAGATACTGATCGCATTGGTCGTGGAGGAAAGCGGTAAGGCCTACATTCTTAGCCAATTCATGAAAATCTTCATAAATCCCGATTGCTCTCAAGAAATCCTCGGAAGGCCATTCACACGCCCGAACCTCCGCGGTGCGAGGCAGATTATACTTAGGCTTCGGTGCCTTTTCCTTCGATCTTTGGCTCGATGAGCCCCTCAAAAGTCTCCTCATCATTTTCTGAAAAATTCTGAAATTTTTAGTAACTTCAAAATAAAATTAAACCAAACTCAATAATATTGATAGAAACTACTCCTACAAGTGCCTAGGGCCTTTATCATGCATCAAAACTACTCTTGACCATATAAATTTGACATGCAAGCTCAGGAACAGGGTGACCTAAGCAGCAAAAATTTGCAATGAATAAAGCACTAGAACAAAAACTAATTGTACCAATGGAGGAGGAGTCACATACCAAGGAATAATCTCCCCAAGCAGTTTTGTGAGAGGTGCTTTGAGCAAGGAGATCGAAAATGGCAGCAAAGTGAGCTAGAACTCGTGCTTGATCTGGATATTCGTGTTTGGGGGAGGAAGAAGGAGTGTATGGGTGAAAGGATAAGTGGAGGAGGGCCACCATGGGCCCACGAGGTAGGGGGCGCGCCCAGGGGGGTAGGGTGCGCCCTCCACCTTCGTGGGCAGGTGGTTGACCCCCCTGATGTGTTCTAAGTGCCAAATATTCTCAAATATTCTGGAAAAAAATCATATTTAAATTTCAGGGCATTTGGAGAACTTTTATTTTCGAGGTATTTTTATATTGCACGAATAATCAGATAACAGACAGAAAAATATTTATTTTTATTTTATTTAATATAAATAACAGAAAGTAAAAGTGGGGTACAGAAGGTTGTGCCTTCTAGTTTCATCCTTCTCATGATCATCAAAAGGAATCCACTAACAAGGTTGATCAAGTCTTGTTAACAAACTCATTCCGAATAACATGGAACCGGAGAAATTTCGAATAACACTATGTTACATCAACGGGGATATGCACATCCCCAATAATAAGAATATCATATTTCTTCTTGACAGTAGGAAGAGGAAATTCAAAACCTCAAAATATAATCGATGCAATTTTTCCAATAGAGTTGATACTATGAACTTGAGGTTGTTTCCTCGGAAAGTGTACCGTGTGCTCATTACCATTAACATGAAAAGTGACATTGCCTTTAGTGCAATCAATAACAGCCCCTGCAGTATTCAAAAAGGGTCTTCCAAGAATAATAGACATACTATCGTCCTCGGGAATATCAAGAATAACAAAGTCCGTTAAAATAGTAATGTTTGCAACTACAACAGGCACATCCTCACAAATACCGACAGGTATAGCAGTTGATTTATCAGCCATTTGCAAAGATATTTCAGTAGGTGTCAACTTATTCAAATCAAGTCTACGATATAAAGAGAGAGGCATAACACTAACACCGGCTCCAAGATCACATAAAGCAGTTTTAACATAGTTTCTTTTAATGGAGCATGGTATAGTGGGTACTCCTGGATCTCCAAGTTTCTTTGGTATTCCACCCTTAAAAGTATAATTAGCAAGCATGGTGGAAATTTCAGCTTTCGGTATCTTTCTTTTATTTGTAATAATATCTTCCATGTACTTAGCATAAGGATTGGTTTTGAGCATATCAGTTAATCGCATATGCAAAAAGATAGGTCTAATCATTTCAGCAAAGCGCTCAAAATCCTCATCATCCTTTTTCTTGGATGATTTGGGAGGAAAAGGCATGGGTTTCTGAACCCAAGGCTCTCTTTCTTTACCATGTTTCCTAGCAACAAAGTCTTTCTTATCATAACGTTGATTCTTTGATTGTGGGTTATCAAGATCAACAGCAGGTTCAGTTTCTATATCATTATCATTACTAGGTTGAGCATCATCATGAACATTATTATTAGCATTATCACTAGTTTCAGGTTCATTACCAGATTGAGTTTTAGCATCAGAAATAGAAATATCATTTGGATTCTCAGGTGTTTCAACAATAGGATCACTAGAAGCATGCAAAGTCCTATCATTTTTCTTTTTCTTGTTTTTAGAAGAACTAGGTACATCTATGTTATTTCTCTGAGAATCTTGCTCAATTCTCTTAGGGTGGCCTTCAGGATACAAAGGTTCCCGAGTCATTCTACTAGTTCTAGTAGCCACTCTAACAGCATTATCATTATCTTTACTATTCAATTCATTGAGCAAATCATTTTGAGCTTTAAGTATTGTTTCTACTTGAGTGGTAACCATAGAAGCATGTTTACTAATAAGTTTAAGTTCACCTTTAACATTAGCCATATAATCACCCAACTGTTCAAGCATATTTGAATTGTATTTCAATTGTCTACCAAAATAAGCATTAAAGTGTTCTTGCTTAGCCATAAATTTATCAAACTCATCTAAGCATGGGCTAGCAAATTTAGTAAATGGGATTTCAGCTTTATCATATCTATAGAGAGAATTTACCTTTACTACCTGTATCGGGTTATCAAGACCATGAGCTTCCTCAATAGGTAAAGGATTAAGATTATATGTTTCTTCAACAGGCGGTAAATTAAGACCATGTATTTCTTCAATAGGAGGTAAATTCTTAACATCTTCAGCTTTAATACCTTTTTATTTCATAGATTTCTTTGCCTCTTGCATATCTTCAGGACTGAGAAATAGAATACCCCTCTTCTTTGGAGTTGGTTTAGGAATAGGCTCAGGAATTGGCTCTGGAGGTGTCCAATTATTTTCATTTGTCAACATGTTATTCAATAGAATTTCAGCTTCATCCGGTGTTCTTTCCGTGAAAACAGAACCAGCACAACTATCCAGGTAATCTCTGGAGGCATCGGTTAGTCCATTATAAAAGATATCAAGTATTTCATTTTTCTTAAGAGGATGATCAGGCAAAGCATTAAGTAATTGGAGAAGCCTCCCCCAAGCTTGTGGGAGACTCTCTTCTTCAATTTGCACAAAATTATATATATCCCTTAAAGCAGCTTGTTTCTTATGAGCAGGGAAATATTTAGCAGAGAAGTAATAAATCATATCCTAGGGACTACGCACACAACCAGGATGAAGAGAATTAAACCATATCTTAGCATCACCTTTTAATGAGAACGGAAATATTTTAAGGATATAAAAGTAACGAGTTCTCTCGTCTTTGGTGAACATGGTGGCTATATCATTCAATGTAGTAAGATGTGCCACAACAGTTTCAGATTCATAACCATGAAAAGGATCAGATTCAATCAAAGTAATTATATCAGGATCAATAGAGAATTCATAATCCTTATCAGTAACAAAGATAGGTGAAGTAGCAAAAGCAGGGTCAGGTTTCATTCTAGCATTTAGAGATTGCTTACTCCATTTAGCTAATAACCTTTTGAGTTCATTTCTATTTTTGCAAGCTAAAATAGCTAAAGAAACTTCTTGATCAAAAACATAACCCTTAGGAATAACAAGTGATTCTTCATCATCACTTTCATCAGTATCATCATATTCAATATTTTCAATCTCTCTAGCCCTAGCAAGTTGTTCATCAAGAAAATCACTAAGTGGCACAGTAGTATCAGGCATAGAGGTAGTTTCATCCTAAGTATCATGCATAGCAGAAGTGACATCATCAATAACATGCGACATATCAGAACGAATAGCAGAAGCAAGTGTAGGTGTCGCAAGCTTACTCATAACAGAAGGTGAATCAAGTGCAGAGCTAGATGGCAGTTCCTTACCTCCCCTCGTAGTTGAGGGATAGATCTTGGTTTTTGGATCTCTCAAGTACTTCATAATGATAAGCAGATATATATCCCAAGTGACCCAAAGAATAGAGCTATGCTCCCCGGCAATGGCGCCAGAAAATAGTCTTGATAACCCACAAGTATAGGGGATCACAACAGTTTTCGAGGTAGAGTATTCAACCCAAATTTATTGATTCGACACAAGGGGAGCCAAAGAATATTCTCAAGTATTAGCAGCTGAGTTGTCAATTCAACCACACCTGGAAAATTAATATCTGCAGCAAAGTGTTTAGTAGCAAAGTAATATGATAGTGGTGATAACGGTAGCAAAAGGTAACAATAATAAAAGAATGTTTTTGGTATTTGTAGTGATGATAGCAATAGCAACGCAAAAGTAAATAAGCGAAGAACAATATATGAAAAGCTCGTAGGCAATGGATCAGTGATAGAGAATTATGCCGAATGCGGTTCGTCATGTAACAGTCATAACCTAGGGTGACACAGAACTAGCTCCAGTTCGTCAATGTAATGTAGGCATGTATTCCGAATATAGTCATACGTGCATATGGAAAAGAACTTGCATGACATCTTTTATCCTACCCTCCCGTGGCAGCGGGGTCCTTACGGAAACTAAGGGATATTAAGGCCTCCTTTTAATAGAGAACCGGAACAAAGCATTAACACATAATGAATACATGAACTCCTCAAACTACGGTCATCACCGGTAAGTATCCCGATTATTGTCACTTCGGGGTTAACGGATCATAACACATAATAGGTGACTATAGACTTGCAAGATAGGATCAATAACACTCATATATTGATGAAAACATAATAGGTTCAGATCTGAAATCATGGCACTCGGGCCCTAGTGACAAGCATTAAGCATAGCAAAGTCATAGCAACATCAATCTCAGAACATAGTGGACACTAGGGATCAAACCCTAACAAAACTAACTCGATTACATGATAGATCTCATCCAACCCATCACCGTCCAGCAAGCCTACGATGGAATTACTCACGCACGGCGGTGAGCATCATGAAATTGGTGATGGAGGATGGTTGATGATGACGATGGTGACGGATTCCCCTCTCCGGAGCCCCGAACGGACTCCAGACCAGCCCTCCCGAGAGGTTTTAGGGCTTGGCAGCGGCTCCGTATCGTAAAGCGCGAAGATTTCTTCTCTCTGATTTTTTTCTCCCCGAAACTCAATATATGGAGTTGGAGTTGGAGTCGGAGAGGCAACAGGGGGCCCACGAGGTAGGGGGCGCGCCCTAGGGGGGGCAGGCGCGCCCCCACCCTTGTGGAGAGGTGGCGGGCCCCCTGGCCTTCATCTTTTGCAGGTATTTTTTCTTATTTTTTGAAAAGTGGCTCCATGAAGTTTCAGGTCATTCCGAGAACGTTTGTTTCTGCACATAAATAACACCATGGTAATTCTGCTGAAAACAGCGTCAGTCTGGGTTAGTTCCATTCAAATCATGCAAGTTAGAGTCCAAAACAATGGCAAAAGTGTTTGGAAAATTAGATACGACGGAGATGTATCAAGGGGAATCATCACCGGTGGCCATTTTCATCATCCCGGCGGCCACCACGATGAGGAGGGAGTAGTCCACCCTCGGGGATGAGGGTTTGTACCAGTAGCTACGTGTTTAATCTCTCTCTCTCTCTCATGTTCTTGAGATGTCACGGTCTTGATGTATCGCGGGATTTGTTAATATAGTTGGATCATATGGTGTTTTCCCCTCTCTATCTAGTTGTGATGAATTGAGTTTTCCCTTTGAGATTTTGTTTTATTGGATTGAATACTTTTATGGATTTGAGAACACTTGATATATGTCTTGCATATGAATACCCGTGGTGACAATAGGGCATTCTTTGATTCACTTGATATATGTTTTCGCACTCTACTCGCGGATTCCCGAGGTGACATTGTGGTAATCTACGCATAGGGGTTGATGCACGTTCTTGTATTTGTTTCTCCAGTAGAAATCTTGATGCACTCTTTGAGGTTATTTGTGTTGGATTGAGTATTATGAATCTGAAATTATTTGGTGTTATTTTAGTACGAACTCTTGATAGATCGATCGGAAAGAATAGCTTCGAGGTGGTTTCGTACCCTACAAACGATTTCTTCTTATGTTCTCCGCTAGATAGGAACTTTGGAGTGATTCTTCATCACATGTTGAGGGATGGTTATATGATCCAATTATATTAGCATTGTTGAGAGATTGCAATAGCGAAAGTATGGACCCTAGGCCTCATTTTCAAGCATTGCAATACCGCTTGTGCTCCGTTTTATCAATTGCTACCTTGCTATTTTTTATTGTTCTTATTACGAAAACCAATATCTACCTTCCATATTACACTTGTATCACCATCTCTTCGCCGAACTAGTGCACCTATATAAATTACCATTGTATTTGGTGTGTTGGGGACACAAGAGACTCTTTGTTATTTGGTTGCAGGGTTGTTTGAGAGAGACTATCTTCATCCTACGCCTTCCACAGATTGATAAACCTTAGGTCATCCACTTGACGGAAAATTGCTACTGTCCTACAAAACTCTGCGCTTGGAGGCCCAACACGTGTCTACAAGAATAAAGTTGCATTGTAGACATCAACGCCTAGGTGATTATATGTGTACAACTGTTAATGATCTTAATCTTATCAGTAAACATGCTTCTATGGTAAAAACTAGAGTAGAATAAGTACTTCAGGCACAAAATGATTTGCTCAATGAGATGAATTGTAAGAACAATGATAATGTTGTTAGAGTTATGACTAGAGGCGGTAAAATGACTCAGGAACCTTTGTATCCTGAAGGTCATCCTAAGAGAATTGAGCAATATTCTCAGAGAATTAATACTAATGCATCTAGTACTTCTAATAAAAAGAACAGGAAAATTGATAGGGTTATGCATGCTTTTAGTGAACCTGTTATAGACACACCTGAGAACCCAAATGATATTTCTATTTCTGATGCTGAGACACAATCTGGTAATGAACATGAACCTAGTGATAATGTTAATGATGATGTTCAAGCTGATGCTCAACCTAGTAATGATAATGATGTGGAGATTGAACCTACTGTTGATCTTGATAACCCACAACCCAAGAATAAACGTTATGATAAGAGAGATGTTGTTGCTAGCAAGCATGGTAAATAAAGAGAACTATGGGTTCAAAAACACATACCTTTTCCTCCAAAACCATCCAAGAAAAAGGATGATGAGGATTTTGAGCGCTTTGTTGAAATGCTTACACCTGTCTTTTTGCGTATGCATTTGACTGATATTTTGAAAATGTCTCCTTATGCTAAGTATATGAAAGAAATTGTTACAAATAAGAGAAAGATACCGAAAAATGAAATTTCCACCATGCTTGCTAATTGTAATTTAAAGGTGGAATGCCAAAGAAACTAGGAGATCCAGGAATACCAACTATACCATGCTCCATTAAAAGAAACTATGTTAAAACCGCTTTATGTGATTTGGGAGCCGGTGTTAGTGTTATGCCTTTCTCTTTGTATCATAGACTTAATTTGAATAAGTTGACACCTACTGAAATCTCTTTGCAAATGGCTGATAAATCAACTGCTATACCCATCGGTATTTGCGAGGATGTGCCTGTTGTGGTTGCAATCGTTACTATCTTAACGGACTTTGTTATTCTTGATATTCCGGAGGACGACAGTGTGCCGATCATCATTGGTAGACCCTTTTTGAATACTGCAGGGGCTGTTATTGATTGCAACAAGGGCAATGTCACTTTTCATGTTAATGGTAATGAGCATACGATACACTTTCTGAAGAAACAACCTCAAGTGAATAGCATGAATTCTATTGGAAAATTTTCAACTATTGCTATTGGAGGTTTTGAATTTCCTCTTCCTACTGTCAAAAAGAAATATGATATTCTTATTGTTGGGGCCATGCATATCCCCGTTGAGGTAACCTAGTGTTATTAGAAAATTCTCCGGTTTCATGTCATTCGGAAGAAGTTTGTTAATAAGACTTGACCAACCTTGTTAATGGATTCCTTTTGATGGGCATGAGATGGATAAATTTAGAAAGCACAACTTTCTGTACCCACTTTTTACTTTCTGTTATTTAGAATAAATAAAGTAAAAAATAGTATTATTCGTCTGTTTTCTGAATTATCCGTGCAATAAAAAAGTCCCAAAAATAAAAGTTCTCCAAATGCCGTGAAAATTTAGCATGATTTTTTATAGATTTTTTGAGAATTTTGGGCACTGAGAACACACCAGGGGGCTGCACCAGTGGGCCACAAGCCCTGGGGGCGCACCCTGGTGGCTTGTGGGTCCCACGTGGGCCCCCCTCACTTATTCCAGCACCCACCCACTTTGTCTTCCTCCAGAAAAATCATCACGTTGCTCAAACCCGTGTTCTAGCTCATTATGCTGCCATTTTCGATCTCCTAGCTCAAAGCTCCATTTGCAAAACTGATTTGGGGGGATTGTTCATCGGTATGTGACTCCTCCAATCGTCCAATTAGTTTTTGTTCTAGTGCTTATTTATTGCAAATTTTTGCTACTGTGGTGACCTTGTTCTTGAGCTTTCATGTCAAATTTATATGGTCCAAAGTAGTTTTGATGCATGATATAGCCTCTAGGCACTTGTGGGAGTAGTTGCTATCAATTTTGTTGAGTTTGGTTCAGTTTTATCTTGAGTCATTGAAAATTTCAGAAATTTTTCAGAGGAAGAAAAATGTTTAGAAAGATATACCAAGGTGGTTCCTCGAGGAAGCAAGCCCCAAGGCTCGCGATATGTGAGCCGAACCTTGAACCACTGAGGGAAGATTTAATGTGACCTTGCGAGTGGTTGTTGGATCAATTCATGGATCATGTAGGCTTCAAGGAGGAATTTGATGCATATGTACAAAATGCTAGCCTTGAGGACTTCGCGTCAGATAAGTGCCGGCAGTACTATCACCTCACTGATTCTTTTGTGCGGAGATTTGAATTTACATCTAAGCGCAATACTCATGCTGTCCTGTTTGATCTTTATGATAAATCATTTACCATGGACATAGAAGATCTTAATGATGAATGCAAAATTCCACAGTGGGGCATTCACAGTGAACCTCGCAAAACTAAATATAATGATTTCCTTGCTAGCATCACTGTGGGAGAAACTAGAAACATCACACAATCTACCATATGGAGCATTCACTTTCCTGTCATACATTATTTTGCTCTCTTTATAGGTAGATGCATTAATGGTAAACATGATCATAGCCACCTTTGCGATCCAGATCTTAGTGTCCTCAAGTGGGCGGTATTGGGTGATAAGCGATATAACTTGGGGGCTATTATTGCAAGGAGGTTACATCTTAATGCTAAAGATGGAGATTTCTTTGGTGGAATTTATGCCACCGTTTAGCTAATTATCTTGGGGTACCCATAAGGGAGGATGACATTGAGTTACCACTTGCTTTCCTTGATTATAATGATATGGTACGCTACCAGTTTCTTGAGAGGAACGAACAGTCCCTCCTGTACCGACTGATCTTTGACAGGCAACATGATGTCCATATTACCCTTCCTACTCCTGCCTTCTTTAACTTTCAGGTAAAACAAATATATTTCATAACTAGATAAGAGACAAATGAGTATGAGAGAGAGGTGGAGGCCACTCACCTCCATGAGGTAACCCTCCAAGCGGTGGCTGCCGTGTCTCAGTACAACCCCGACTACAACTTTGGATATCTGCCAAGCCAGTCTTGGCCCTAGACCAACTTAGTCCAAAAGCCTAAGCTTGGGGGAGTATGTATTTCACACCAACATTACATTCATGTTCACACACTCATTTCAGTTGTCGGTGTTCATACTTTTTCATTGTATTATCCATGTTAGTTTATTTCTTTTTCTCGCTTTCTTCTTGTGTGTTTGAAAAACTGAGAAAATCCAAAAGAATTAGTTCTCGCTTCTTCTAGTTTTCTTTCTAGTTTATTTAGTAGTAGTATTAAAATAAAACCAAAAAGATTTCTCGTTCTTTTTTTTGTTGGGAGCTTTCCCGTGTAAATAGTTTGTCACGTTCTTGTTTTACCTTCTTCAGAAAAGCAAAAACTCCAAAAATATTTCAGTGTGTTTCTTTGAAAATATGTTTCCTTTCTTTGGGTAGTAAGGAGAAGACCACGATGAAAAAGTTGAGTGGCTCTTATATGCATTATTGTTGATCTAACAGAGAGCCCATATTACCATGTCTTCTCCCTTGAATAAATGTTTGCAGATTCTAGCTTAGTCCAATGCACGTGCACTATTATTATTATTCACACCGTTCGGTCGTGCAAGTGAAAGGCAATAATGACGATATATGATGAAATGATTGAGATGAGGGAAAGCTGGTACGAACTCGACCTATTTTGTTTTCGTAAATATGATTAGTTCATCATTCTTGATTCAACCCATTATGAATGAAACATGTTTGCAATGACAATTAGATATTATAGTTACTCATGCCATGCTTAATTAGCTATGAGTTTATAATGGTTTGCCTTGCGTGCCAACATGCTTTTAAAATGGTTGTGATGTGGTATGATAGGATGGTATCCTCCTTTGAATGATTCGAGTGGCTTGACTTGGCACATGTTCATGCATGGTGATTTATATCCTACTCATGCTTGCACTCAATGTTGGCTAATCTCAATGCATGTTTATGACTGTTGTCGCTCTGTAGTTGGTCGCTCCTCAATCTTTTGCTAGCCTTCATTTGTACTAAGCAGGAATATTGCTTGTGCATCCACTTCCATAAACCCGAAGTTGTTCCATATGAGTCCACTATACATACCTATATGCGGTATCTACTTGTCATTCCAAGTAAATTTGCATGTGCCAAACTCTAAACCTTCAAATAATAATCTGTTTTGTATGCCCGAATCGCTCATGTAGTGACTGGGGGCTGTCAGTATCTTCCATGCTAGGTGGGTTATTCTCACGATGAGTGTTTATTCACTTGTCATTCACGATAAAGTGGTTGGTAATCGGGATGCCCAGTTCCATGCTCAAATCAAATTAAAATATATTTTCAAACAAAACTTACCCAGGACTGTTGTTGGTATGGCCAGTACCCGTGAAGGAAATATGCCCTAGAGGCAATAATAAAGTTATTATTTATTTCCTTATTTCATGATAAATGTTTATTATTCATGCTAGAATTGTATTAACCGGAAACATAATACATGTGTGAATACATAGACAAACAGAGTGTCACTAGTATGCCTCTACTTGACTAGCTCGTTGGTCAAAGATGGTTATGTTTCCTAACCATAGACATGAGTTGTCATTTGATAAGCGAGATCACATCACTAGGAGAATGATGTGATTGACTTGACCCATTCCGTTAGCTTAGCACTTGATCGTTTTAGTTTACTACTATTGCTTTCTTCATGACTTATACATGTTCCTATGACTATGAGATTATGCAACTCCCAATTACCGGAGTAACACTTTGTGTGCTACCAAACGTCACAATGTAACTTGGTGATTATAAAGGTGCTCTACAGGTGTCTCCGATGGTACTTGTTGAGTTGGCATAGATCGAGATTAGGATTTGTCACTCCGATTGTCGGAGAGGTATCTCTGGGCCCTCTCGGTAATGCACATCACTATAAGCCTTGCAAGCAATGCAACTAATGACTTAGTTGCGGGATGATGCATTACGGAACGAGTAAAGAGACTTGCTGGTAACGAGATTGAGCTAGGTATTGAGATACCGACGATCGAATCTTGGGCAAGTAACATACCGATGACAAAGGGAACAACATATGTTGTTATGCGGTTCGACCGATAAAGATCTTCGTTGAATATGTAGGAGCCAATATGAGCATCCAGGTTCCTCTATTGGTTATTGACCGGAGACGTGTCTCGGTCATGTCTACATAGTTCTCGAACCCGTAGGGTCCGCACGCTTAACGTTCGGTGACGATCGGTATTATGAGTTTATGTGATTTGATGTACCAAAGGTAGTTAGGAGTCCCGGATGTGATCACAGACATGACGACGAGTCTCGAAATGGTCGAGACATAAATATTTATATATTGGACAACTATATTCGGACACCGGAAGTGTTCTGGGTGATTTCGGAGAAAACCGAAGTGCCGGAGGGTTACCGGAACCCCCCCGGCCCCCGGGAGAACTAATGGGCCACATGGGCCTTAGTGGAGAGAGAGAGGGCCGGCCAGGGCAGGCCGCACACCCCCACCCCCTCTGGTCCGAATTGGACTAGGGAAGGGGGGCGGCGCCCCCCTTTCCTTCTCCCTCTCCTCTTTCCTTTCCCCCTCCTAGTTGGAGTAGGAAAGGGGAGTCCTACTCCTACTAGGAGGAGGACTCCTCCTCCTGGCGTGCCCTGCAAGGGCCGGCCGGCCTCCCCCATTGATCCTTTATATACGGGGGCAGGGGCACCCTAGGACACACAAGTTGATTGTTCCAAGCCATGTGTGGTGCCCCCCTCCACCATAATCCACCTCGATCATATCGTAGCAGTGCTTAGGCGAAGCCCTGAGTCGGTAGCAACATCATCACCGTCATCACGCCGTCGTGCTGACGGAACTCTCCTGTGAAGTTCTGCTGGATCAGAGTTCGTGGGACGTCATCGAGCTGAACGTGTGCTGAACTCGGAGGCGCCGTACATTCGGTACTTGGATCGGTCGGATCGTGAAGACGTACGACTACATCAACCGCGTTCTCATAACGCTTCCGCTTACGGTCTATGAGGGTACGTGGACGATACTCTCCTCTCTCGTTGCTATGCATCACCATGATCTTGCGTGTGTGTAGGAATTTTTTTTGAAATTACTACGTTCCCCAACTACCCGTTGTTTCGGATCGGCCGTGGAGTGTTATTGTTGGCGGAGGGGGAGTAAAAACTTTACCATTCTGTTTGGGAACCGCCTATAATGTATCTAGCATGGAAAGATACCGAGATATCTTGGTTGTTATGTTGACAATGAAAGCATACCGCTCAAAATTATATTCATCTCTGTTTTAAAAGCTCAAGCTCTGGCACCTCTTCAAATCCATGCTTCCCTCTGCGAAGGGCCTATCTATTTAATTTTATTGCTGAGTCAGCATCCTCTTATAAAAGGAACCAATTAGAGAGCACCACTGTCATTTGTATGCTTTGCTATTGATTGATATCGAGTATGAGTGTAACTGGATCTCTTTTACCATGAATTATAATGTGTAGTCAGTCCTTGATCTTTAGGGGTGCTCTGCATTTACGTTTTGTGGTCTCAGAAAGGGCTAGCGGGATACCATTATATCATATTGTATCATGATTGTTTTGAAAAAGTGTTGTCATTCGAGATTCATTATTATTGCTCGGTAGTTGATTATGCCATTGATACGGGTACATGTGAGACCTAACTGTTATTGTCAATATGGTTAGTTCATAATCTTTGCTGAAACCTGAATGCTGGCTATACATATTTGCAACAACAAGATCAAACAGAGTTTGTAAAAGTTTTTCTTTATCACCTTGAGTTTGTCAATTGAATTGCTTGAGGACAAGAAATGGGTTAAGCTTGGGGGAGTTGATACGTCTCCATCATATCTACTTTTCCAAACTATGTTGCCCTTGTTTTGGACTCTAATTTGCATGATTTGAATGGAACTAACCCAGATTGACGTTGTTTTCAGTAGAATTGCCTTGGTGTTATTTTTGTGCAGAAATAAAAGTTCTCAGATTGACCTGAAAATTTATGGAGAATATTTTTTGGAATATATAAAAAATATTGGCGAAAGAATCAACCAGAGGGGTCCACCCATTGGCCACAAGCCTGGGGGGGGCCCCTTGGGGTGCGCCCCGGTGGCTTGTGGGCCCCTGGACCTCCTCCGACCCTAACTCCAACTCTATATATTCACATCCGGAGAGAAAAAAAACCAGAGAGAAGGATTCATCGCGTTTTATGATACGGAGCCGCCGCCGCCTCCCCTTCTTCATCAGGAGGGCTAATCTGGAGTCTGTTCGGGGCTCTGGAGAGTGGGGATTCGTTGCCATCATCATCACCAACCTTCCTCCATCACCAATTCCATTGTAGGCTTGTTGGATGGTGATGGGTTGGATGAGATTTATCATGTAATCGAGTTAATTTTGTTAGGGTTTGATCCCTAGTATCCACTGTGTTCTGAGATTGATATTGCTATGACTTTGCTATTCTTAGTGCTTGTCACTAGGACCCGAGTGCCATGGTCTTATATCTGAACCTATTATGTTTTCATGAATATATTTGTGTTCTTGATCCTATCTTGCAAGTTGTAGACACGTACTACGAGTTATGATCCACATACCCCAAGGTGACAATAATTGGAATTCTTTCCGGTGATTACCGTAGTTTGAGGAGTTCATGTATTCACTAAGTGCTAATGCTTTGTTCGAGTTCTCTATTAAAAGGAGGCCCTAATATCCATTCATTTCCATTAGGACCCCGCTGCCATGTGAGGGTAGGACAAAAGATGGCATGCAAGTTCTTTTCCATAAGCACACGTATGACTATATACAGAATACATGCCTACATTATATTGATGAATTGGAGCTAGTTCTGTGTCACCCTAGGTTATAACTGTTGCATGATGAATGCCATCCGACATAATTATCCATCACTAATCCATTGCCTACGAGCTCTTCACATATTGATCTTTGCTAAGTGACTTTGCCCTTGCCACTGTTACAAGTGCTACAAAACTGCTACTGTTACTTCTGTTACTGTTACCTTTACTTCCATGTTACTTTGCTACTAAATACTTTCTTCCAGATATTAAGTCTTTTAGGTGTGGTTGAATTGAAAACTCAGCTACTAATACTTGAGAATATTCTTTGGCTCCCCTTGTGTCAGATCAATAAATTTGGGTTGAATACTCTACCCTCAAAAACTGTTGGGATCCCCTATACTCGTGGGTTATTAGCAAGGGCCCAGGCGGGCCCTGGTGGGTTGTGCTCACCTCCTTCACCTTATGGTCCTCCCACGAAGCTTATAGTTCCTCTTTTGTTCCAAAAAATAGTCAAACAGTTTCGTTGCATTTGGAGAACTTCTATTTCTACACAAAAAACAACACCACGGTATTTTTACTGAAAACAACGTCAGTCTGGGTTAGTTCCATGCAAATCATACCAAAACCATACAAATTTTTTGTAAACATGGCATGAATACTTCATAATTTATAGATATGCTGGAGACGTATCAACATCCCCAAGCTTAATTCCTACTCGTACTCGAGTAGGTAAATGATAAAAGAAATAATTTATGAAGTGTGAATTTAGCAAAGTGCATAAGTTTCAGCAATGATAATTTCAATCACTTTCCCTAGCATCATAACATCAACTCTTTCTCATAAAACTCATCATGTTAAAGTAGCAACCAATTCACATGTTATGGTTCAAACAATGAATTCTCTTGAAACTTAACAACCTTTGTTCTCAGTCACCAAGCAATTGCAATTAAACTTATTCAACAAAGTCTAAGAAAGAGCTGCACATACTCAATCAACATATAGTCTTCTATGATTGCTAGTACTCAAAGCATATTCTTAGAACAAATGGCATCCATCAAACACAGAGAAAGATAGGGGCTTAATGTTTTGCCTCCCAACTCATTTATCATAGAGATAATTGTCAACAGTAATAATTCATGATCAAATATATTTGACTGGTCATATGTGCCTAGATCTTTCCCCACCGCATGATGCTTGCCAACTAGAGAATAATTGAGGTTGAAATGAGAATGCATACTATTGACTCTTGCATAAAAGTAAATGCTGAAAAGTAAAAGATAGGCCCTTCGCAGACGGAAGCAGAGGTTGTCATGCGCTTTTTATTTGGATGCCCAAGCTCTTAATGCAAAGGAATGTCACGTTATACTGCCCCTTATGATAGCAACCTTTATTATGCAGTCTGTAGCTTTTATTACTTTGCCATCACAAGTTCGTACAACACTCAATTATACCTTACAATAAAAGATCAAACATATTTATGAGCAATTTTTATTGCCTTATGCACCGATGACAACTTACTTGAAGGATCTTATTCAATCCATAGGTAGGTATGGTGGAAACTCATGGCAAGAAACTGGCTTTAAGGGTTTTTGGATGCACAAGTAGTATGTCTACTTAGTATGAATTTTTGGCTACAAAAAGATCCTAGGCAAACACCACATGTTGGAGGATCCATGACAATATAACTTCTATGCAAATATACACAAACATATCTCATTGCGTTGTCTTCCTTGTCCAACTTCACCTAATTTGCCCAAGTTTGAAAATAATTAATGGGTATTCACAATCGTAGAAGATGTCCAAGATAATGTATTTGCATGTGAAAGTTCTCTTCCATATACTAATCATTCATGAATTCCTTGTATGACCAATATTGTGATTGTCAAGCTTCAAAAGATTTCACTTTCTAAACCCAATGTGAAGCTACTACTAGTCATAATATGAACATATAATTTCAACTTCATGATTATTCAATTCATTCAACAATTTACTCATAGGATATAAGTGAAGCACAAGAGTAAAAGGCAAACTACATCAAAATGATATAAGTGAAGTTCAAACAAGTAGTTAAATAAATGGGTAGCCATTTGAGGACTCTCTCTTATTTAAAAACTTCCAGATCTAAGTATTTTATTAAAAAAACAAGCTAAACAAAACAAAATGACATTCCAAGAATAGCACACCTTATGTGGAGAAGCAAAAACTTAGGCTCAACCGATACTAACGGATAATTGTTGATGAAGAAAGGTGGGATGCCTACCGGGGCATCCCCAAGCTTAGATGCTTGAGACTTCTTGAAATATTATCTTGGGATTCCTTGGGCATCCCCAAGCTTGAGCTTTTGTGTCTCCTTAATTCCTTTATATCATGGTTTCCCTAAATCTTAAAAACTTCATCCACACAAAACTCAACAAGAACTCGTGAGATAAGTTAGTATAAATCAATGCAAAACCTTATCATTCTCTACTATAGCAAATCACTAAAATTATTATTTAACATTGAATACTTAATGCCTCTAGAATCATTAAACAACCAAACATATGCAAACAATGCAAACATAACAACAATCTGTCAAAACAGTACAACCTATAAAGAATGCAAGAAGATTCATAATTCTATAACCCCAAAAATTCTAAAAAATTACCAAACTATAGAGAATGAGTTGCAACTTATTGTGTAAAAATTTCATGATTTTATCATGTTCTGACATTTTTTAACAATTCAGACAATGATAGGAAACTTTCTGTTTTCAAAATAGCAACATATAGACTTGCAAAAATAAGCATGGTAAAGGCTATCCTTGACATTTTTATTGAAATGAAAGACGCAAAACATTATTCTAAATAGAAGCAAGCAAATACGAATAAAATAAAATGACGCTCCTGTCGGGGAACGTTGCATGAAAATAAATGCTATGCACACGCAAGATCTATCCATGGAGATGCATAGCAATGATAGGGGAGAGTGTGTCTACGTACCCTCGTAGACCATAAGCGGAAGCGTTTGTTAATGTGGTTGATGTAGTCGAACTTCTTCGCGTTCCAACTGATCAAGTACCGAACGTACGACACCTTCGCGTTCAGCACACGTTCAGCTCGGTGACGTCCTCCGCCTTCTTGATCCAGCAAGACGGCGAGGCTGTGGATGAGTTCCGGTAGCACGACGGCGTGGTGACGGTGATGGTGAAGCTATCTCCGCAGGGCTTCTCCTAAGCACTACAAAAATATGGCCGAGGGTGCAAACGGTGGAGAGGGGCGCCGCACACGGCAAAGAAATTGTCGTAGTTGTGCTAGGCACC
Source organism: Triticum urartu (assembly GCF_003073215.2). Taxonomy (NCBI): domain Eukaryota; kingdom Viridiplantae; phylum Streptophyta; class Magnoliopsida; order Poales; family Poaceae; genus Triticum; species Triticum urartu. Next base: position 471,060,926 of record NC_053027.1, read on the forward strand.
CCCTCCCACATATATATAGGTGGGGAGGGGGAGGAGCAGCCAGGAGGCGCCCCCAAGTAGGCCGAATCCTACTTGGGGTCTCTCCCAAGTGGCGCCCCCCTTTCCTTATTGGAGTGCGGGAGGAAGGAAGGAGGAGATGGCGCCCCCTCCCGTTTCCTTTCTCTCATGAGGAGGGAATGGCACGAGAGGACACCCCCTCCCGTTTCCTTCTCCTAGGGCCGGTCGGCCATGTAGAGGGGCGCACCTGTCCCCTAGTCGGCAGGTCTGTCCCCCCCTTTGGCCCATTAGGCCCATACACTTACGGAGGGTGTCCGGGAAGCCCTTCTGGTGACCCGATGACTACCCGATGCACTCCGAAACTCTTGCGGTGTCCGAATACCATCGTCCTATATATCAATCTTTACCTCTCCATTTAGAGATTCCTCGTCATGTCCATGACATCATATGGGACTCCGAACAACAGTCGGTCATTGTCATGGAATTGTCATGGTAGATGTCCTAGTGAAAGGACTTAGTCATAGGGCCATCGCAACTAGGAAGCTTAAAGGGGTTAATCGGGACAAAGGACATGAGAGGTTTTATACTAGTTTGGCCCCTTACGATGAAGGTAAAAGCCTACGTCTAGTTGTGTTGATATTGCTGGGGTTTCGATCACCAAGAGGCTTAACTCGCCGGCTTGGTTATCGATCTCTCGTTTCTTGCCCTAAGCCGCCACTGGGTCGTCCCCTTATATACACGGGTTGACGCCTGGTGGCCTACAGAGTCCCGGCCGGCTCATAATCGTGTCCGGCTCGGTGACTTCCTTTACATGCCTTTCTTTACAAGTCTTTCCTTACATACGGCGGTTTGTAATATTGGGCCTTAAGCCGCCTCTAGGCCCTTGGGCCTTCTATAAGATTTAATAAACTATCATCTTAATGTTTACTGGGCTTCTTGCGTAACCCGCCATTGGGGCTGACCCGACCCCTCCTGGGTGGGAAATAACTGATAGCTATATCCCAAACATTAGGCCCCAGGTTGACTTTGAACTTTGTTCTTTATCAATCTTCAACACTTAGAAAAAATCCATCTTCTTATCCTCGCAGAAGTTTTTGTAACCCGCCATGATGTCATCTCTTGAAAACGCAAAAACTTTTATGACGTCATCTCCCAACAGATCTTCATCTTTAATGTCTTCCGAGAATCGATGCGTCTGTGTAGTTGGATAACCATTATTCGGCTCCCCCTCGATTTTCGCGCCCTTCTGTTCACATTTTTCCTTATAAATAGGCACACCTCGGCCTTCCTCATTCTTCTCTCTCTCTCCATCTTCTTCCTCTCGCAAACCCTCCTGCTGCTCGAGCCTCACCGCCGTCGCACTTCTCCTCTGTCTCCGTCGACCTTGGCCGCTGCATCAACCTGAATCAGTCCAGAGAAACGGCGATGACCTCCACAGAAGATCCGTGGTTGTAAGTGTTCTCCTTTTCACTTCTCAGATCCGCATTAGGGTTTCCAGACTTCTTCGTGTTCTTCATAGCTCATCGCGGTTCTTTGTAGTTCTTCCACCGCATGCCTCTTCTTAATCCAAAAAGATATATACGCTTGTGCGGTAGTGTTTTTGTGCCTACTCTTGATGCCCATAGATCCCTTTCTCTGGTTCAAAAGATCTCATTTAGAACTCACAGATTCATCTGCGCTGAACTTTTTAGGTCTAGAATTTTTCCCATTTTGAATAGCCATTTGATCTAGAATAATACCAAGCAGTTAGGAAACTTGTTTGTCTCAACACTTAACTGATTTTGCTTTTCTCAAATATCTGTAGTCATTGCGGCTTACTGTGCCGGCTTACTTTTCCTTATATGACATTAGCCCTTAGCTAAGCCGCCATTACTTCCCTGCATTATCATCATTCAACTATTAATTTCACCATGGAATTGAACCGGCATGTTGCCTTTCTTTTCAGTTCGTTTTTGAGCATCATGCCGTCCAAAGCACCAACCATCTACAACTGGGTTCCCTCAACTGTAACTGAGGAATGTTTGAAGGAGTTCTTCACCATAGGATTTTTGCCAGCGAAAACCGTCATGTCTTACCGTGCTCCTGACCCGGAGGAAGAACGGCCCAATCCAAGAGACGGTGAAGTGATTGTTTTTACTGACCATATGAACCGTGGCTTTTCACCACCCGGCTTAAAGTTCTTCAGAGATGTCCTTCACTTTTTCAAACTCCACCCTCAAGATATCGGGCCCAACTCCATATCTAACATCTGCAATTTCCAAGTGCTCTGTGAGGTGTACCTTCGGGAAGAGCCGACCGTGGAGCTGTTTAGAGAATACTTTTATCTGAACCGGCAGAATGAGTGCACCAACGGCCTTAGCTTGGAGCTTGGAGGCATCTCAATTCAGCGTCGGTAGGGCGTTGTCATCCCCCTCATAGTCTTACCGAGTCATCCCAAAGACTGGAACCAGACTTGGTTCTACTGTCAAGACATTTCACCAGCAAATGAGAAGCCACTGCCGGGTTATCGCGCCGAGCGTCTTGACTCCAAATTCGCGCTCCCTGACAAGCTTACGGTTGCCGAACGTAGGAAGCTGATCCCATCCATAAAAAGGATTAATGCCTTATTAGGCAACGGCTTGACTGGAGTTGACATGACCCGCTGCTGGATCTCATGGCGGGTTATTCCTATGAGCCGTCGATCAAAATTGATGTACGAGTATGGTGGAGGCCCAGACGACTCTCTTCGTCACAGCCCCGTTCAATTAACGGAAGCAAGTATTGTTTCAATGTCAACCCTTCTGGTGAACGGGAAGTACGAACACTGTAGTATCGTCGGGTTAAACCCTTTCTGCAAGCTTAACCCGGCGCCAGAAGTAAGGAGACTCTGATCTCTCTCCTTTGTATTTTTCTCAGCCGTATTATTTAACACTTGCCTAACCTTTCATTTTGTTTTTACCTGTTTGCAGGCCAAATCTGACTTCTGGAAGGTGAAATATGACCATGAAGCTGCCAAGAAAGCAAGAGTTGCTGCCATAACCGCCAAGAAAACGACCCGGAGGGCCAAAAAGAAGAAGAGGAGCACTGTTGAAGACATGATGAAACTCGACGAAACTTCTGAGTCGGAGGTAGCCCTTGACTCCCTTGGCCGATTCTTTAATAATCTTATTAACACTGATCATTACCAGGACGACACGGGGGCCAGTCAGGCCTTGGAAGAAGAGGTAACTATTTCCTCTGACTCAGCACATTTGCCAAGACAGAAACTTCGAGTCGTAACCCGGAAAGTAAGGTTTTCACACCCTTTGGCTTATCTGGACCCTCACTTTCTTTTGAAAAAGCAGCAACATGAGAGCCGCCGTCAAGCTCAGACCGAAGACGAACCGGCTGTTGCTCTTCAACAAACTCCCCAAAAGCGCCGGAATGAGGTTTACTTCTTTTGTCTTTAACTTTGTTTAATGGATCTTTTCCTTTGCATTACTTTAACTTTATTTTATCTTTTCAGGAGGTACTCGCTCTTCTGCCGACTCATCGTAGACCCAATTTCCGGCCTTCAAGACTGCCCCTGGGTAATAAAAAACCCTCCTTTTTTCCGGGTTGTTCAAATTGTATCTTTGTACTGACGGTCCTGCAATATTTCTCTTAGTGGCCAAGCTAAGTCCAAGAAGGCAAAGGCAGCTAAACCAGCAGAAGACCCACGAATCCTTGCATCTGACCCGGCCAGGCCACCTTCTCCTCCATTAACTTACGCTCCAGAAGATCCGCCTCTCGATGCAGAAGCAAATCCTCCTGAGCCGTCGTTTGATGAGACCACCGTGAATCCTTCCGCAACTGGACCATCAAGCTCAGCCAACCCGCCATCACCGTCTGCATAAGACATTTTGACCACCGGGAGCCGTTTTATTGAACTGGGGAATCCAACTGTGCTGGCTCGCCACACGGCAAAACAAGAGGCATTGGAGAAGCAGAAAGTGCGCTTTGACGTTGCCAATTATGATCATCTAAATGCCAATGATATTTTATCCGGCTATCTCAGCCATGTGCACTCCAGTCGTGACTCCGAGATCGAAATGGTCAAACAGTTGCAGCTGAAATACGAGGTATGTTCTTACGGCTTATCTATATTCCGCCAGCCCCCAAGTCTTCAGATTATGAGAGAACTGGAATGATCTGTAGACTTTATAGTATAGGCCAAGACTTTTGCCTTTGAAACTTTTCTTGAGTGCAATAAAATAGAACAAAGCTTCACCTTTAGTCCCCAAGGGCCGGTTCATTTTGATCATAGATGAACCGGTACTTTAAATTGTCTTGTACCGTATTCAAAGAACTTCATAATCCAGCTTAACCTTGAGAAACTTGCTGAATAGCATACATTAGCCCCCAAGTGCCAAGTGTTGTTCTTTGGAGTCATACTTGGGACTTAAAGTATGTCTTTAGAGTCATAAGAAATTGTTTTGGCATACATTAGCCCCCAAGTGTCAAGTGGTTTTTTTGTAAAGCACTTGATACTTGAATCTTGATGTTTGAACCTCTGAGCGAAATCTTGACTCATCTAAGTACGTTTTCTTGCAGAATGCCTTATCTGAATTGAACTCGCAATTGACTGATGCGAAGACTCGGCTAGCAGGTCAGGAAGCAGAAATCAAGTCTGCTAACTCCAAATTGCAAATAAGTCTTTCTGAGATGGAAAATTTAAAGACCAGCTTTGCTTCCAAGAAGAAAACCTGGGCAGAGGAAAAAACGCTTGTAACGCAACGCGCCGAGAAGGCCGAAGCAGCCCTTGAAGAGGTTTCAACAGAACTGATCGGTTTAAAGGGCCTGTTGGAAATATGCCCTAGAGGCAATAATAAATTAGTTATTATTATTATATTTCATTGTTCATGATAATCATTTATTATCCATGATAGAATTGTATTGATAGGAAACTCAGATACATGTGTGGATACATAGACAACACCATGTCCCTAGTAAGCCTCCAGTTGACTAGCTCGTTGATCAATAGATGGTTACGGTTTCCTGACCATGGACATTGGATGTCGTTGATAACGGGATCACATCATTAGGAGAATGATGTGATGGACTAGACCCAATCCTAAGCCTAGCACAAGATCGTGTAGTTCGTATGCTAAAGCTTTTCTAATGTCAAGTATCATTTCCTTAGACCATGAGATTGTGCAACTCCCGGATACCGTAGGAGTGCTTTGGGTGTGCCAAACGTCACAACATAACTGGGTGGCTATAAAGGTACACTACAGGTATCTCCAAAAGTTTCTGTTGGGTTGGCACAAATCGAGACTTGGATTTGTCACTCCGTGTAAACGGAGAGGTATCTCTGGGCCCACTCGGTAGGACATCATCATAATGTGCACAATGTGATCAAGGAGTTGATCACAGGATGATGTGTTATGGAACGAGTAAAGAGACTTGCCAGTAACGAGATTGAACAAGGTATCGGGATACTGACGATCGAATGTCGGGCAAGTATCATACCGCTAGACAAAGGGAATTGTATACGGGATTAATTAAGTCCTTGACATTGTGGTTCATCCGATGAGATCATCGTGGAGCATGTGGGAGCCAACATGGGTATCCAGATCCCGCTGTTGGTTATTGACCGGAGAGTTGTCTCGGCCATGTCTGCATGACTCACGAACCCGTAGGGTCTACACACTTAAGGTTCGATGACGCTAGGGTTATAGGGAAAGTATGTACACGGTTACCGAATGTCGTTCGGAGTCCCGGATGAGATCCCGGACATCACGAGGAGTTCCGGAATGGTCCGGAGGTAAAGATTAATATATAGGAAGTATGGTTTTGGCCACCGGAAGTGTTCCGGGCATCACCGGTAGTGTACCGGGACCACCGGAGGGGTCCGGGGGTCCACCAGGTGGGGCCACCAGCCCCAGAGGCCTAAATGGGCCAATAGTGGGAAGGGACCAGCCCCTAAGTGGGCTGGGGCGCCTCCCCACCAAGGCCCATGCGCCTAAGGGGAAGAGGGGGCAAACCCTAAGGGCAGATGGGCCCTAAGGCCCATGCCTGGTGCGCCTCCCTCTCCCCCTCCACTTGGCCGCCACCCTAGATGGGACTGGGGCTGCCGCCACTCCTAGGGTGGAAACCCTAGGTGGGGGCGCAGCCCTCCCTCTCCCCCTATATATAGTGGAGGCAAAGGGGCAGCCCAACACATGAAGTTCCTCCCCTGTTGGCGCAGCCCTACCCCTCTCCCTCCTCGTCTCTCGTAGTGCTTGGCGAAGCCCTGCTGGAGTCCCGCACTCCTCCACCACCACCACGCCATTGTGCTACTACTGGATGGAGTCTTCCCCAACCTCTCCTTCTCCCCTTGCTGGATCAAGGCGTAGGAGACGTCACCGGGCTGTACGTGTGTTGAACGCGGAGGTGCCGTCCGTTCGGCACTAGGATCATCGGTGATTTGGATCACGACGAGTACGACTCCATCAACCCCGTTCACTTGAACGCTTCCGCTTAGCGATCTACAAGGGTATGTAGATGCACTCTCCTTCCCCTCGTTGCTAGATTACTCCATAGATTGATCTTGGTGATGCGTAGAAAATTTTAAATTTCTGCTACGATCCCCAACAGGGCCGGGTGTCTCAAGTGGTGGCCGCCATCTTTGGTAAGCCGTCGATCTTCAATCCTGTGTACTTTTTTGCTGATCCGGAATATAAGCCGCCAGCTGACTTTGTTTATAAAATATGTGCAGGCCCACGAAGCAAGAATCTGAGCCAAGATCATGTGATTAAACTGAAGGCAGTGTATAATTTAGTAGAGCAACTGTATATTGGCGCACAACGGGCGCTTGCTGCCATCTCTCCTGCCAATCAAGGACCTAACCAGCTCAGCGATGTTTTAAAGAAGCTGTCAATTTTGCCCGCCAGGTTCCAAGAGGTTAAGCGCTCCTGTGTGAGAGCCGGAGCTTTGACTGCCATGAGCCGCTCCAAGGCTTGGGTGCCAGATCTAGACCCGGCTGATGTAGCCAGAGGGTACCCCACGGTAAAGGAAGACGAGTCACTGTTTGAACAGGACGACTTCATTTCTTGCGTGAGGGAGGTGCGACCTCAGGCGACTATTCTTGGAGATGAAACCAACATCGACAAGTACCAGCCGGGTTTTGATGTTGAAAATAAGAAGATGGCAACTCCCTCGTACAAGGTGACAGATTTAATCCCGCCTATTCGAAAATACATTTTGCCCCGAAAAGTTGACCCGGCCGGCCTGATTGAACGAAGAAGCAGAATTGTCGCCGTGAAATGGTTTTGACTGGTCAAAACTAGCTTCCAGTTATCAGAGGGCGGTGATCCGGCGAGGGAGAAGCAAACCATCTTCATGGGCTTTAAAAAAGCTTGTAATAGTTTAGCTGTGAAAACACTGCATGCTTTGCTTATGCCATCGCGCATAAAACACTAGTATGTGATTATGTGTTTCCTGTTGTCATATAATGCATCAATATTTTGGTTATCCTGTAATACTTTAGCTCTGTCCTGTAATCAAGAGAAAAAACCTATCTGGCGGCTTAGTACCAAACGGGGTTACAACACCCGGCTTGTAGCCAATATGAAAACAGAAACAGATATAAAAGAGAACAAAGGCTGAACTAACCCGTTGCAGCAGGCAAGTGCATATAAACAACAACCATACTGTACCTTTGATTCTTAGACCACCGGTTTAAATAATACGGGTGATGAAGTTGATAACTCAATCTTTTTTGAGAAGTCAATGCTTCTGAATACTTAATGATCATCATATCTTAGCGGCTTGTTGTCCAATAGTCCAGCCGGCGAGAAGATCATGCTAATTATTTGTGAAATTAAGACAACAAAAACTAAAAAGCAAATAACAGGTATAAAGTAACGACTTAACTTTGTATTTGGGGTTTCTGATTCGAATACGATCAGTAAACCGGACCAAAGGGGTTAAGCTAAGGTTCGAATACGACCATATAGCCCCCAGTGGCTTTGGCGTTGCGCCGATCAAGAGGGTACCGACAGCTATGTTCTCTTTGGTTCGAATACGACCTATGTTTGAACAGGAAGCCCCCAAATGACCTTGAGAGGTTTTTAACGACCCTGATTCGAATACGATCCAAGTCGGACCCAAAAGGGGTTAAGCTATGATTCGGATACGATCAAGAAGCCCCCTAGTGAGTTTGGCCTTGAGCCGATCAAGAGGGTTACGAACAGCTAATGTTCTCTGGTTCGAATACTGAACCTATCTTTGAACAGAAGCCCCCAAGACCAATGAGAGTTGCAGCTAGATTCGGAATACGATCATAAGCCGGACCAAAAAAGGTTAAACTTGATTCAATGATCACTCCTTAATGGTCATTTGAAAATAAGAATAACAAAGATGTATAAATCTTTTGAAAAGGAAAGAGACTGATGGTCTGCTTTATTACTTTATCATGGTATATTACCATGTTAAAGGTATGTACATGGATGAGAGCCGATGGCTCAGGTGTAGTATGGCCGAAGTTGAGCAATGTTCCACGGCCGGTGGGTCTCTTCCTCCGACTTAACATGAGTCTTTGTGCTCTCGAACGTCATGAGGTAAATATGAACCCGTTGTTTAAAGTTCTTTGCTGACCAAAAAGGTTCCAAGCGTGGGGATAACTTGTGTGCATCTGACAGATCCTGGATGAGCCGAGCACTAGGTCACTTCCTGAAAAGTCTGGACTTAACCCGGTGGCTGTGGATAACGGGCGGGTCCTGTTGATAAATTGCTGATCCGAGCTGCTGCTAAGTCTCTTTCTCATCTAACAGTCAAGTGCATCCTGTCTGGCTTTGTTTCATTATTATCTTCAACATAAGCCGCCACATGGGCGAGTCATGATGGATGTCACTAGGGCAACACTACTTCTGCTCCATATACCATGAGAAAGGTGTGTAACCTGTGGACTGTTAGGTGTGGTGTTGATACTCCACATCACCGAGGGTCATCTCTACCCAACAACCCGGCGTTCGCTGCAAGGGACCATAAGACGGGGTTTGAGACCTTTTAAAATTTCTGATCGCTCCCTCAGCTTGACCTCTTGGGACTAAGGATGAGCTTACAGAAGAAACATCAAGCCGGGATATGCTCACGTTGAAAACCCATAGCCCTTGGGACAGATTAGTGCATTGTCAGTGATAATGCGTGTGGAAACCAAAATGGAAGATCCACCTTTTTCATGAACTGAACCGTGTGGCCGCATCACACCTACTCACCGGGCTCTACTCACCCACTTTGTGAATTTAATCACTGCCACTAAAAGATGTGTTTTATCCTTAGACCTTTTGAAAGGTCCACCATGTCAAGCCCCCAGACGCAAATGGCCAAGTGATTGGAATCATCCGATTTCTTGAGCCGGCACATGTGCTCGTCGTGCGAACTTTTGACATCCATCACATCCTGCTGACCAGATCCTCCGCAATCAGCGTGAGCTGTACCAGTGAAAACCATGACAAAAAGCTTGGCCACCAGAGATTTGACCCGGCGTGATGACCACATCGCCTTCATGGATCTCACGAGTATTTCTTGCCTTCTTCAGGGGAAACACACGCTGAATGCTCCAGAGATGTTGCGATGGTAATTCTCCATCAGAAATCATTGACTTAGACCACCGGGTTATCTGTCGAGCAGGTCTCATCCGCTAGCAACTCGCCCGGGTCATGTAAGCCAAGACACGACTGTCAATCTGGGATGACATGAAGAGCCGCCACCAACTGTGCCTCCGGGTCAGGAACGACTAGATCTTCTTCTGTGGGCAACTACAGACGGGTTTATGCAAGACATCCAAAAAAGTGTTAGGTGGTCACTGCTTACGCTAGGACCCAACCGTCTTAGAGCATCGGCCGCTTTCGTTCTCTTCCTACGGTCATATGCTCCACCTGATATCATTTGAATGTCCTGCAGCCGCATCAACTTCAAGGCGATAAAGCCGCATGAGAGGATCTTTGGAATCCCACTTGCCTGATACTATTGAGCCTAAGTCGAGTCGCCAAGACCTGGCCCGGCTCAGGCTCATCTCTTTGGCCACTCGAAGACCATGGAGCAAGGCTTCATACTCTGCTGCATTGTTAGTGCAAGGAAACATCAGCCGTAACACATAACAGAATTTGTCACCTCGAGGGAGGTTAAAACAACTCCAGCCCCCGAGCCTTCCAACTGTCTGGACCCATCAAAATGAATAGTCCAATATGTGTTGTGTGGTTTCTTTTCTGGCATCTGCATTTCTGTCCAGACATTGATAAAATCAACCAATGCTTGAGACTTGATCGCAGTACATGGCACATACTTCAATCCATGGGACCCAAGCTCAATGGCCCACTTGGTGACTCGTCCAGTGGCTTATATGTTTTGAATAATGTCTCCCAAGGGAGCAGAGCTAACCACAGTGATTGGGTGACCCTGAAAATAATGTTTAAGCTTCCGGCTCGCCATGAACACCCCATACACTAGCTTCTGCCAATGTGGATAGCGTTGTTTGGATTCAATTAATACCTCACTGACGTAGTAAACCGGCCGTTGAACCGGATGTTCCTTGCCAACCTCCTTGCGCTCCACCACAATTGCCACACTAACAGCTCATGAATTGGTGGCTACGTATAACAACAGCGGCTCTTTCTCAATTGGAGCAGCAAGGACCGGCGGCTCAGCAAGCTGTGTCTTAAGATCTTCAAAAGTAGAGTTTGCAGCATCGCTCCAAACAAAATCATCTGTTTTCTACATCATCTGATACAAAGGCACTGCCTTCTCCCCTAGCCGGCTTATGAACCGGCTCAAAGCAGCAACACGACCCGCCAGCTGTTGAACGTCATTGATGCATGTTGGTTTGGCCAGGGATGTAATTGCCTTGATTTTCTCCGGGTTAGCTTCAATACCTCGGTTGGACACCAAAAAACCCAAGAGCTTGCCAGCCGAGACTCCAAAAACACACTTAGCCGGGTTAAGCATCATTTTGTAGACCCGGAGATTATCGAAGGTCTCTTTCAGATCTACGACCAAGGTTTCCTCTTTCCTGGATTTTACCACTATGTCATCCACATAAGCATGAACATTACACCCAATCTGATCATGAAGACAATTCTGCACACACCGTTGGTAAGTCGCATGGGCACTCTTAAGCCCAAAATGCATAGACACATAGCAGAAAGCTCCAAAAGGAGTGATAAAAGCCGTCTTCTCCTGATCTTTGACTGCCATCTTGATCTGATGATAACCTGAATAAGCATCCAAGAAACTCAAACGTGCGCAACCCGCCGTAGCATCGATGATCTGATCAATACGGGGAGGGCAAAAGGGTCAGCCGGACAAGCCTTGTTTAGATCGGTGTAGTCCACACACATACACCAGGTGCCATTCTTTTTGAGTACAAGCACCGGGTTGGCTAACCACTCTGGGTGAAAGACTTCTACAATGAACCCGGCCGCCAAGAGCCGGGCCACTTCTTCTCCAATGGCCTTGCGCCTTTCTTCATTGAGCCGTCGGAGAAACTGTCTAACGGGTTTAAACTTTGGATCAATATTGAGAGTGTGCTCAGCGAGTTCCCTCGGGACACCCGGCATGTCAGAAGGTTTCCATGAAAAGATGTCCCGGTTCTCACGGACGAACTCGATGAGCGCACTTTCCTATTTTGGATCCAAGTTCGCACTGATGATGAACTGCTTGGATGAGTCGCCAGGCACAAAGTCAACCATCTTGGTGTCATCAGCTGATTTGAACTTCAACACCGGCTCATGCTCTGTTGTTGGTTTCTTTAACGACGTCATGTCTGCCGGGTCAACGTGATCCTTGTAAAACTTTAACTCCTCTGTTGCACAAAGAGACTCAGCATAGGCAGCATCACCTTCTTCACACTCCAAAGCTATTTTTTGGCTCCCATGTACTATAATGGTGCCCTTATAACCGGCATCTTGAGCTGCAAATATACATAACATGGCCGAGCCATGAACTTGGCATAAGCCGGCCGTCCAAACAGAGCATGATATGGGCTTTTGATCTTAACCACCTCAAAGGTTAATTTTTCTGCTCTGGAGTCATACTCATCTCCAAAGGCTACTTCCAATTCAATCTTACCAACTGGGTATGCCGACTTGCCAGGTACCACACCGTGAAAAACAGTGTTGGACTGTTTAAGACTCCTATCAGTCAACCCCATCCGGCAGAACGTCTCATAGTAGAGGATGTTGATGCTGCTGCCTCCATCCATGAGTACCTTAGTGAATTTATATCCACCAACCTAAGGTGCCACTACCAATGCCAAGTGACCCGGATTATCATCCTGGGGTGGGTGATCCTCTCTACTCCACATAATAGGCTGCTCTGACCAACGTAAGTAACGTGGAATCGCCGGCTCAACGGCATTGACAGCCCTCTTGTGAAGCTTCTGGTCCCTCTTACATAAACTAGTGGTGAACACATGGTATTGCCCACTATTCAGCTGTTTTGGGTTGCTCTGATATCCGGACTGTTGCTGCTGATTACCTTGGCCAGGTTGTGGATTATATCCTCCTTGGTTACCAGGATGGCCCTGACCGTGAAATCCTCCTCCACCTGAGCCGGCACCCGGGCCATGGAAACCGCCTCCACCTGAACCGCCACCTAGACCGTGACCTCCATCAAACATGTTTGAATTTTTAAACGCCTTCATGATTGTACAATCTTTCCACAGGTGGGTGGCTGGCTTCTCCCGGGTGTCGTGCCTTAGACAAGGCTCATTCAATAGTTGCTCAAGGGTGGGACCTGACCCGCCCGACCAAGGGGGTTTCCTGCCCTTGCGTCATTGATTTCCGCCATGCGCATTGGTGTTAGCGACAAACTCATCAACCTTACATTTATTACCTCCTTGATTTGTCGGGTTATGCTGGTGATCCTTGCCGTTGCCGTTCTTCTTTCCCTTTGCTGTTTTTTCAGACACCGGGTCTTTGGTACTATCAGAATCAACATACTTGACGAGAGCCGCCATCAACTGGCCCATGTCATTGCAGTCACGCTTGAGCCGTCCCAACTTCTGCTTCACAGGTTCAAAACGGCATTTTTTCTCCGACATCAAGACTTCTGAGCCGGCATCCATCTTATCAGACGAATGTATTATCTCCTTGAACCGGCGCACCCAATGGGTTGTAGACTCACCGTCCTCTTGCTTACAATTAGTCAGGTCCACAATCGACATAGGATGCTTACACGTGTCTTTGAAGTTCTAGATGAACCGGGCCTTCAACTCCGCCCATGAGCCGATGGAATTGGGTGGCAACCCCTTCAACCAAGTACGAGCTGTTCCATCCAACATCATAGTGAAATACTTGGCCATCGTCGCGTCGCTGACCTCCAACAACTCCATAGCCATCTCATAACTCTCAATCCAAGCCCCAGGCCATAAGTCGGCCGTGTAATTAGGCACCTTACGGGGCCCCTTGAAGTCTTTTGGCAAACGCTCATTACGTATGGCTGGCACCAGGCAAGGGACACCTCCGGTTCTTGTGGTCACCCCTGCCTCAACTGAGGTTGCTGGGTAAGCCGGAAAGGTCTGATGAGCCGCCTGCTCTGCTGCCAGTTGAACCGCTCGCTCCGCCTCTTACCGGATCCTCTCCTGATTCGCCAAGTTAACGGCTTCAGACCGCACCGGCTCATACCTGTGCGGCCGGTTGCGGCGTTGAGCATTGCTTGACATGTCAGCTGACTCCATATGCCTACTGTAGCTTGGGCTCTGGCTTGGGCGAGGAGTTGAATGGATCCTGTCTCGACTCTAGAAGTATGCATCTTGCTGTGCCAGAGCTGTTTGAAGAAGTTCTCTCACCCTTCGTGTTTCGATCGCTGTCGGAGAGTCACCTTCCACTGGGAGAGCCACCAAACGGGCCAAAGCTACAATGAGGTTCTCCAGGGGATTGGAGAACTGACCCAGCGGTGTTGGCACATAAAGAGGCGGAGCGGTGTGTATACGAGGTGGTTCCATGGTGCGTGGCTGAGCTGGTGCTCTAGGCGTCATGATCCGATTTGCCTCCGGCGGGTTACTTGCCCCGGCCCTGGGTGTATGAAAAAGGTTCCTAGGATCGAGTGTCAGAGGTAGACGTGACTGAGTTTTCTGGTGCCTTCTCCTTATGACCTCGTTCGACGCATTCAGGTACACCGAGAGCCGGAAAGTCTCCGCCTGAAGCTGCTGAGCACATGTGTCCAAAGCTGCCCACTCCACGGCCATCCTGACCTCCTCTGCTGCTATGTTTTCCTTGGCTTGTACCATCTCCTCACGTACACGTGCAACCTCTGCATCATGCTGAGCTTGATTCGCCGGTTCTACCACGGCAGTTAATAGGGTCATCAATTTATCCATGAGGTCCATCAGAATCTGAGCCGGGGGGCACGCGGGGTCTCCTGACCCGGCTGCAGCCGACCCGGTGGCTGTTGCTGCTGCCGCTGCTGTGGAGTTCTGTCCGGGTTGTGTTCCTGCCATGAAGACTCCGACCCAATTTGGCGGCTCAAGGGGGTCCGGAATACTGCTACAATCGGAACAACCCCCGAGCATGCCATCCTGCAGCTGATACAAAGACTACGTCTCACCTGTTGATGATGTAGTGTCAGAACAGATGGCCGCTTCAGCGCCTTCCCCCGATCCTTCAGAGTATTCACCGCCGTGGACGCATCCTACGAAAGCATGCTTCACGACAGATTGAACATAGGTGGTCCTCGCGCGCTGAGCCGTCTCGATGAGGTTGGTGTGGATGTCCGGCTCAGGGCCTGACTCGCCGATCCGGCCGATGAAAACGTGAATTCCGTCAAAGGGGACCCGGTACCCGTACTCAATTGAGCCGGCCTCGGGGCCCCAGCCTTCGTCGTCGATGTAGAGCTTGCTGCGACGACTCTTGGTCATCCTGCCCACAGCGTATCCCTTGAGCCCTTCGAAGTTGCCCTTCAAGAACTCAAATCCATCGTGCGCTGGCCCCATGGTGGGCGCCAACTATTGTGGAATTGTCATGGCAGATGTCCTAGCGAAAGGACTTAGTCGTAGGGCCATCGCAACTAGGAAGCTTAAAGGAGTTAATCGGGACAAAGGACACGAGAGGTTTTATACTAGTTCGGCCCCTTACGATGAAGGTAAAAGCCTACGTCTAGTTGTGTTGGTATTGCTGGGGTTTCGATCACCAAGAGGCTTAACTCGCCGGCTTGGTTATCGATCTCTCGTTTCTTGCCCTAAGCCGCCACCGGGTCATCCCCTTATATACACGGGTCGACGCCTGGTGGCCTACAGAGTCCCGGCCGGCTCATAATCGTGTCCGGCTCAGTGACTTCCTTTACATGCCTTTCTTTACAAGTCTTTCCTTACATACGGCGGTTTGTAATATTGGGCCTTAAGCGGCCTCTAGGCCCTTAGGCCTTCTATAAGATTTAATAAACTATCATCTTAATGTTTACTGGGCTTCTTCTGTAACCCGCCATTGGGGCTAACCCGGCCCCTCCTGGGCGGGTCATAACTGATAGCTATATCCCCAATAGTCATCAAATGATATAACTCATATAACACTATATCATTAACGAACGTTAAGTGTGCGGACCCTATGGGTTCAAGAACTACGTAAACATGACCGAGACACCTCTCCGGTTGATAACCAATAGCGGAACCTGGATGCCCATATTGGCTCTTACATATTCTACGAAGATCTCTATCGGTCGAACCTTATGACAACATACGTAATTCCCTTTGTTAATCGGTATGTTACTTGCCCGAGATCCGATCGTCGGTATCTTCATACCTAGTTCAATATCATTACCGGCAAGTCTCTTTACTCATTCTGTAATACATCATTTTGTAACTAACTTATTAGTTACTATGCTTGCAAGGCTTCTTATGATGTGTATTACTGAGAGGGCCCAGAGATACCTCTCTGATACTCGGAGTTACAAATCCTAATCTCGATCAATGCCAACTCAACAAACACCTTTGTAGATACGTGTAAAGCATCTTTATGATCACCCAGTTACGTTGTGACGTTTAATAGCACACAAGGTATTCATGCGGTATCCAGGAGTTGCATAATCTCATAGTCGAAGGAATATGTATTTGACATTAAGAAAGCAGTAGCAATAAACTGAAATGATCAATATGCTAAGCTAACAAATGGGTCGTGTCCATCATATCATTCTCCAAATGGGTCCCGTTATCAAATGACAAAACACATATCTATGGTTAGGAAACCTTAACCATCTTTGATTAAGGAGCTAGTCTAGTAGAGGCTTACTAGGGACACGGTATTTGTTTATGTATTCACACATATATTTAAGTTTCCGATCTATACAATTCTAGCATGAATAATAAACCTTTATCATGAATAAGGAAATATAAAATAACAACTAAATTATTGCCTCTAGGGCATATTTCCTTCAGTCTCCCACTTGCACTAGAGTCAATAATCTAGATTACATTGTTATGAATCTAACACCCATGGAGTCTTGGTGCTGATCATGTTTTGCTCGCAGAAGAGGCTTAGTCAACGGGTTTGTGATGCGGCTTGAAGCTACGGCGATATTTCCCCAAAGAGGAAGGGATGATGCAGCACAATGACAGTAGGTATTCCCCTCAGTGATGAAACCAAGGTTATCGATCCAGTAGGAGAACCAAGCAACACTATGTAAACAACACCTGCACACAAATAACAAACACTCGCAAACCAACGTGTAAAAGGGGTTGTCAATCCCTTTCGGGTTGCGGCACCAGAAATTGGCAAACGGACGTGTGAGAGTAGTAAATATTGATAGATTGAACGCCAAATAAAATAAATTGCAGCAAGGTATTTTTGTATTTTTGGTTTAATAGATCTGAAAATAAAAGGCAAATAAAATAGATCGCAAAGACAAATAATATGAGAAAGAGAACCGGGGGCCGTAGATTTCACTAGTGGCTTCTCTCGAGAAAAATAGCAAACGGTGGGTAAACAAATTACTGTTGGGAAATTGATAGAATTTCAAATAATCATGATGATATCCAGGCAATGATCATTATATAGGAATCACGTCCAAGATTAGTAGACCGACTCCTGCCTGCATCTACTACTATTACTCCACACGTCGATCGCTATCCAGCATGCATCTAGTGTATTAAGTTCATGGAGAAACAGAGTAATGCAATAAGAACGATGACATGATGCAGACAAGATCTATTTATGTAGAAGTAGACCCCATCGTTTCATCCTTAGTAGCAACGATACATACGTGTTGGTTCCCCTTCTGTCACTGGGATCAAGCACCGTAAGATCGAACCCACTACTAAGCACCTCTTCCCATTGCAAGATAAATAGATCAAGTTGGCCAAACAAAACCCAAATATCAGAGAAGAAATACAAGGTTATAAGCAATCATGCATAAAAGAGATCAAAGAAACTCAAATAACTTTCATGAATAAAAAGATAGATCTGATCATAAACTCAAAGTTCATTCGATCCCAACAAACACACCGCAGAAAGAGTTACATCATATGGATCTCCAAGAGACCATCGTATTGAGAATCAAATAAGAGAGAGGAAGCCATCTAGCTACTAACTACGGACCCGGAGGTCTACAAAGAACTCCTCACGCATCATCGGAGAGGCACCAATGGAAGTGATGAACCCCTCCATGATGGTGTCTAGATTGGATCTGGTGGTTATGGACTCTACGCGGCTGGAATTGATTTTCATCGACTCCCGTAGGGTTTCTCTGACTCTGTATTATTTCCAATAAACAATATGTCATCCACATATAATATTAGAAATCCTACAGAGCTCCCACTCACTTTCTTGTAAATATAGGCTTCACCGTAAGTCTGTATAAAACCATATGCTTTGATCACCTCCACAAAGCGTATATTCCAACTCCGAGATGCTTGCACCAGTCCGTAGATGGCTCGCTGGAGCTTGCACACTTTGTTAGCACCTTTAGGATCGACAAAACCTTCTGGGTGCATCATATACAACTCTTTTCTAATAAATCCATTAAGGAATGCAGTTTTGACGTCCATTTGCCAGATTTCATTATTATAAAATGCAGCAATTGCTAACATGATTCGGACTGACTTAAGCGTCGCTATGGGTGAGAAAGTCTCATCGTAGTCAATCCTTGAACTTGTTGAAAACCTTTCGCAACAAGTCGAGCTTTGTAGATAGTAACATTACCAGCAATGTCAGTCTTATTCTTGAAGATCCATTTTTCTCAGTGGCTTGCCGATCATCGGGTAAGTCCACCAAAGTCCACACTTTGTTCTCATACATGGATCCTATCTCAGATTTCATGGCCTCAAGCCATTTATCTGAATCTGGGCTCATCATAGCTTTTTCATAGTTCGTAGGTTTGCCATGGTCTAATAACATGACTTCCAGGACAGGATTACCGTACCACTCTAGTGCGGAACATGCTCTGTTCAACCTATGAGGTCCAGTAGTAACTTGATCTGAAGTTTCATGCTCATCATCATTAGCTTCCTATGTAGTTGGTGTAGGCATCACGGGAAAGGATTTCTCTAATGTGCTACTTTCCAATGCGAGAGAAGGTACAATTACCTCATCAAGTTCTACTTCCCTCCCACTCACTTATTTTGAGAGAAACTCCTTCTCTAGAATGGTTCCATTCTTGGCAACAAAAATCTTGCCTTCGGATCTATGGTAGAAGGTGTACACAATTGTTTCCTTAGGGTATCCTATGAAGACGCACTTCTCCGATTTGGGTTCGAGCTTATCAGGCTGAAGCCTTTTGACATAAGTGTCGCAACCCCAAACTTCAAGAAACGACAACTTAGGTTTCTTGCCAAACCATAGTTCATACGGTGGTGTCTCAACGGATTTAGACGGTGCCCTATTTAACGTGAATGTGGTTGTCTCTAATGCATAACCCCAAATCGATATTGGTAAATCGGTAAGAGACATCATAGAATGCACCATATCTAATGAAGTACGGTTACGACATTCGGACACACCATTACGCTATGGTGTTCCAAGTGGCATGAGTTGTGAAACAATTCGACATTGTTTTAAATGAGGGCGAAACTCGTAACTCAAATATTCACCTCCGTGATCAGATCATAGAAACTTTATTATCTTGTTACGTTGATTCTCCACTTCACTCTGAAATTCTTTGAACTTTTCAAATGTTTCAGACTTGTGTTTCATCAAGTAGATATATCCATATATACCTACTCAAATCATCTATGAAGGTTAGAAAATAATGATACCCGCCGCGTGCCTCAACACTCATCGGACCACATACATCAGTATGTATTATTCCCAATAAGTCATTAGATCCCTCCATTGTTCCATAGAACGGAGTTTTAGTCATCTTGGCCATGAGGCATGGTTCGCAAGTATCAAGTGATTCCGAAAGTCCATCCGCATGGAGTTTCTTCATGCGCTTTATACCAATATGACCTAAATGACAGTGCCACAAATATGTTGCACTATCATTATTGACTTTGCATCTTTTGGTATCAATATTATGAATATGTGTATCACTACGATCGAGACTCAACAAGAATAGACCATTCATCAAGGGTGCATGACCATAAAAGATATTACTCATATAAATAGAACAACCATTATTCTCCTGATTTAAATGCATAACGTCTCACAATAAACAAGATCCAGATATAATGTTCATGCTCAATGATACGTCTCCAACGTATCTATAATTTTTGATTGTTCCATGGTATTATATTATCTGTTTTGGATGTTTATGGGCTTTATTATGCACTTTTATATTATTTTTGGGACTAACCTATTAACCCAGAGCCCAGTGCCAGTTTCTGTTTTTTACTTGTTTTAGAGTATCGCAGAAAAGGAAAATCAAACAGAGTCCAATTGACCTGAAACTTCACGGAACTTATTTTCGGACCAGAAGAAGCCCATGGAGTATCGGAGTTGGACCAGGAGAGTCCCGGGCTGCCCACGAGGGTGGGGGGCGCGCCCACCCCCTGCCTCATGGATAGCCCGGAGGTCCACCGACGTACTTCTTCCTCCCATATATACCCATATACCCTAAAAACATCCAGGAGCACAATAGATCGGGAGTTCCGCCGCCAGAAGCCTCCATAGCCATCGAAAACCAATCTAGACCCGTTCAGGCACACTGCCGTAGGAGGAATCCCTCTCCGGTGGCCATCTTCATCATCTCGGTGCTCTCCATGATGAGGAGGGAGTAGTTCTCCCTCGGGGCTGAGGGTATGTACCAGTAGCTATGTGTTTGATCTGTCTCTCTCTCGTGTTCTTGAGGTGGTACGATCTTGATGTATCGCGAGTGAGGGAGTCCTGGATTAGGGGGTGTTCGGATAGCCGGACTATACCTTCAGCCGGACTCCTGGACTATGAAGATACAAGATTGAAGACTTCGTCCCGTGTCCGGATAGGACTTTCCTTGGCGTGGAAGGCAAGCTTGGCGATGCGGATATTCAAGATCTCCTACCATTGTAACCGACTCTATGTAACCCTAACCCTATCCGGTGTCTATATAAACCGGAGGGTTGTAGTCCGTAGGACAGAATCAACTCCATACACAACAATCATACCATAGGCTAGCTTCTAGGGTTTAGCCTCCTTAATCTCATGGTAGATCTACTCTTGTACTACCCATATCATCAATATTATTCAAGCAGGAGTAGGGGATAAACTCCATCGAGAGGGCCCGAACCTGGGTAAAACAAAGTGTCCCCAGCCTCCTGTTACCATCCGGCCTAGACGCACAGTTCGGGACCCCCTACCCGAGATCCGCCGGTTTGGACACCGACATTGGTGCTTTCATTGATAGTTCCTCTGTGTCGTCGCCTTTAGGCCCGATGGCTCCTTCGATCTTCAACAACGATGCGGTCCAGCGTGAGACTTTTCTCCCCGTACAGATCTTCATCTTCGGCGGCTTCGCACTGTGGGCCAACTCGCTTGGCCACCTTGAGCAGATCGAAAGCTACGCCCCTGGCCATCAGGTCAGGTTTGGAAGCCTAAACTACACGGCTGACATCCGCGGAGACTTGATCTTCGACGGATTCGAGCCACAGCCAAGCGCGCCGCACTGTCTCGATGGGCATGATATAGCTCTGCCGCCGAACAGCGCCTTGGAGGCCGCACACGCATCGGTTTTGACCATTGATTCGGAACCTACTGCGCCGATCGAGGCTCAGCGGTTGGACGCTGCCTCAGGGGCTGCGATCTCAGAGGCGATCGAGCCGAACTCCAGCCCCGCACTCCGCATGGCCCGTGACTCCGAGGAGCCGGATTCCTCTCCAAACCCCGAGCACCCCGCACCCCTGCCAATCGAATCCGATTGGGCGCCGGTAATGGAGTTCACCGCAGCGTACATCTTTCAGCATTCGCCTTTTGGCGACATCCTGAATTCTCTTAAGTCTCTCTCTTTATCAGGAGAGCCCTGGCCGGACTACGGTCAGCAAGGGTGGGATACGGACGGTGAGGAAATTCAAAACCCACCCACCACCCACTTTGTAGCCACTGTCGACGATTTAACCGACATACTTGACTTCAGCTCCGAAGACATCGACGGCATGGACGACGATATAGGAGACGAACAGGAGCCAGCACCTGTAGGGCGCTGGAAAGCCACCTCGTCATATGATATATAAATGGTGGATACTCCAAAAGACGGAGATGGCGATGGAACAGCGGGGGATGACGCCCCCAAGAAACAGCCAAAGCGCCGGCGTCAGCGGCGCCGCTCTAAATCCCACCAAAGCAAAAACGGTGATTCCGGCACGGGAGATAATACTACTCCGGATACCATCGAAGAACACCCACCCCAGCAAGATTCGGCACGGGAAGATGGAGAAGCCAGCCCTCATGAGAGAGCGGCAGACCAAGAGGTCGAGGATGCTAACTATACGCCTCCCTCCGAAGACGAGGCAAGCCTCGATGACGACGAATTCGTCATACCATCAGACCCTGCCGAACAAGAGCGTTTTAAATGCAGGCTTTTAGCCACGGCAAGCAGCCTCAAGAAAAGGCAGCAACAGCCTAGAGCTGCCCAAGATTTGCTAGCTGACGGATGGACTGAAGTCCTTGCGGCCGAAGAGTATGAACTCGAACACCCCTCCAAGAGTTACCCGAAGCGCAGGCCGCTACCCCGATCAGAGGAGAAAGCACCGACATCACCAGCGCATGACATGGCAGACCGGCCACCCCGTGGCCGCGACAGAGAGGCCTCTCAGCCCTCCACCCAAGCCATGCCCCGACGCCGCACAACTAAGGCACGGGAAAATGCGCCCGACCTGCGAGACATACTGGAGGATAAGGCAAGACAGACAAGATCGATCTACGGATCGCGCAGGCGCCCTACGGCAGGTAACAATGCTCTTCACTCGGATACAACAAATCCGGCCGGGCCGAACACCACAGACATAGCTCTTCCGAGCTGCGTCGTGATATAGCCCAGTACAGAGGCGCCGCACACCCACTATGCTTCACGAATGAAGTAATGGATCATAAAATCCCAGAGGGCTTCAAACCCGTAAACATCGAATCATACGATGGAACCACAGACCCAGCGGTATGGATTGAGGACTATCTCCTTCATATCCACATGGCACGTGGCGATGATCTACACGCCATCAAGTACCTCCCGCTTAAACTTAAAGGACCGGCCCGGCATTGGCTTAACAGCTTGCCAGCAGACTCAATCGGTTCTTGGGAGGACCTGGAAGCCGCATTCCTCGATAACTTCCAGGGCACTTACGTGCGGCCGCCGGATGCCGATGACTTAAGCCACATAATTCAGCAGCCAGAAGAATCAGCCAGACAATTCTGGACACGGTTCCTAACAAAGAAAAACCAGATAGTCGACTGTCCGGACGCAGAGGCCCTAGAAGCCTTCAAGCATAACATCCGCGACGAGTGGCTTGCCCGGCACCTGGGACAGGAAAAGCCGAAATCCATGGCAGCCCTCAAGACACTCATGACCCGCTTTTGCACGGGAGAAGACAGCTGGCTAGCTCACAGTAACAACCTATCAAAGAACCCTGGTAATTCGGATACCAAGGACAAAAGTGGTAGGACACGTCGGAACAAACAAAAACGCCGCGTTAACAGCGACAGCAATGAAGAGACGACAGTTAATGCCGGATTCAGAGGCTATAAATCCGGTCAGCGGAAAAAGCCATTCAAAAAGAATACTCAGGGCCCGTCTAGTTTGGACCGAATACTCGATCGCTTGCGCCAGATACATGGCACCCCAGAAAAGCCAGCCAATCACACTAACAGGGATTGTTGGGTGTTGAAGCAGGCAGGCAAGTTAAGAGACGAAAACAGAGACAAGGGGCTGCACAACGACGACTAGGAGCCCAAGCCGCCGAACAACAATGGACAGAAGGGTTTTCCCCCACAAGTGCGGACGGTGAACATGATATACGCAACCCACATTCCCAAGCGGGAGCGGAAGCGTGTGCTGCGGGACGTATACGCGATGGAGCCAGTCGCCCCAAAGTTCAACCCATGGTCCTCCTGCCCGATCACTTTTGATCGAAGGGACCATCCCACTAGCATCCGTCATGGCGGCTTCGCCGCATTGGTTCTTGACCCAATCATCGATGGATTTCACCTCACAAGAGTCCTCATGGACGGCGGTAGTAGCCTGAACCTGCTTTATCAGGATACAGTGCGGAAAATGGGTATAGATCCCTCAATGATCAAACCCACAAGAACGACCTTTAAAGGCATTATACCAGGTGTAGAAGCCAGCTGTACACGCTCAGTAACACTTGACGTGGTCTTCGGATCCCCGGATAATTTCCGAAGCGAAGAGTTAATCTTCGATATAGTCCCGTTTCGCAGTGGCTATCACGCCCTGCTCGGACGAACTGCATTCGCAAAATTCAATGCGGTGCCGCACTACGCATATCTCAAACTCAAGATGCCAGGCCCTCGAGGAGTAATCACGGTCAACGGAAACACCGAACGCTCCCTCCGCACGGAGGAGCATACGACGGCTCTCGCAGCGGAGGTACAAAGTAGCCTTCTTAGGCAATTCCCCAGTTCGGCTATTAAAAAGCCAGACACTGCCATGCGCGCCCGGAGTAACCTACAGCAGGACCGCTTGGCGCACTCTGAGCAAGCGTAGCAATGCGGCCCCAACCCCAGCTTTCGCGACCTAGCGAAACCATTACCTCGCGTACATAACTACGCCCTTGAAATACCATGGGCACAGGGGAAGGGGCATAATAATGGCACGCCCAAAATACGGCTTAAAACGTACCAGGGGCTGCCGGATTCTTTTTTTAATTTTTTCCTTACTTTCAGGACTCCATACTTCGGACGACCTATTCGGCAATTCGATTGCCGCATAAATGATGCAAGATCCAAGGAAGCAGACAAGCCATGCCGCATTATGGAACTCCCAGGTGGTCTCTGTTACGAGCGGTATACCTGTTTTAAATAAAATTCTGCAGCCTTTCCCTGGTCAGGACATACTGAATAGTCCAATATCTTTGGCTTACCGCACTATTTGTATCGTTCGGCTTTGATAAACAGCCTCTCTATAAACAATGCTTAGCTTTTTGTCTATTTTTTGCATTACTTTTTTCATATATATGTTCATTAATGACATGTTGCACCCATACACTATGGTACGGCAAGTACGCCAGGGGCTTCAGTACCCTTCAATATGGCGTGAGAAGTCCGTACACTTTCACAAGTGCGGCACCCCGAACTTATAGCACTATATGCATCGGCTCCGAATCATGATTTGGGTCAATAGTTGGGTTTGCCCGACTCCTATGTTTTGGTGCCTTACGTTCCGCTATATCGGCTAAGGTAGCACTAGGAGAACCACTGCGATTGTGCCCCGGTTGAGCTGGGTTAAGCACCTCAGTGGAGAAAGCTAAAACTGACTGTCATGATGAGGCGAGAGACCGGTCGCTGTTCGAGAGGTTTCTCGAGTCCCTAAAGGCTTATGCCGCTTCGAGTGAGGAGCTGGATAACCCCAGCCAAGGCGTGGATAACGCCCCGAACTCGGTCTTCCGAACTAGGGGCTTCGCCGAAATTTAAAATTATAAAGTTCTATGGCTAAGTGAGAGTGTTCAAGCATTATAGTCTGATTTCCTGGTTCGTTGTGCTGAACGCCTCCCTCGAAGGACCCAACTATTGGAAAAAGAGCGCTCAGGTTTATCCCCGAACACCCCAGCACTAGTGGCATGGGGGCAGAAGCCGACGACTGGCCATCTCTCAATTTTTTGATAAACGGACGCACAGAAAATAATATTTTAAATTCAACAAGCATTGCTTAAAGCGCCTATGAACAAGTTTTCAGTGCACAGGATAAAAACGAGCGAGTTTATTCAAAAATTACATCCTTGGTACATTCATCTGCCACAAGGCAGGCACCCGCAAGAACATCCTTGTAATAGTTCTCGGGCTTGCGATGCTCCTTCCCCAGCGGCGGCCCGTCCTTCACAAGCTTCTCACCGTCTAGCTTACCCCAGTGAACCTTTACACGGGCAAGGGCCCTACGGGCACCTTCGATGCAGACGGCGCGCTTGATGACCTCGAGCCTTGGACAGGCCTCCACCAGCCGCCGCACCAGCCCGAAGTAGCTCCCAGGCAGGGCCTCTCCGGGCCATAGCCGAACTACGAAGCCCTTCATGGCCTGTTCGGCCACCTTGTGGAGTTCGACCAGCTGTTTCAGCTGGTCGCTCAAGGGCACAGGGTGTCCGTCCTCAGCATACTGAGACCAGAACACCTTCTCCGTCGAGCTGCCCTCTTCAGCTCGGTAGAATGCGACGGCATCGGATACGCTGCGGGGAAGATCTACGAATGCCCCTGGAGAACTCCGGATTCAGGTAAGTAACAAGTAGTTTACTTTTATATTTCTGCTTTGCATAAAGAATGCCTTACCCGCTGCTATCTTCTTCATATCCTCCAACTCTCAGAGGGCCTTTTGGGCTTCGGCCTTGGCAGACTTGGCAGTCTCAAGGGCTGTCGCGAGCTCGGACGCTTGGGTCTTCGACTCAAGCTCCAAACTCTCATGTTTTTTCATGAGAGCCTGAAGCTCTTGCTACACCTCGCCGACCTGAGTCCCAAGTTTCTCTCGCTTGGTGTGCTCCGCGGCCGTTTTCTTTTCAGCCTCGGACAGTGCCTGCTTGAGGGTGGCCACCTCAGTCGTGGCCCCTACAATAAGCAGTGCAATCCTGTTATTTTTTGCAATCACGCCTCTCTATAGGCACCTTTCTATAAGGTATTTCTTACCTTCTTTCTCCTCGAGCTGCTGCTTGGCAAGGCCGAGCTCTTGCTCGGTCCGCTCGAGGTCCTGCTTCAGGACACCCACCTCCGCAGTCAGTGCGGCGGCGGATAGCAGCGAAGCCTGCATACGCATATTGACTCTTTTCGTTAGACTCCTGCGAAATTTACTAGATCCTCTATTCGGCTTTTCTTTTCGAACGCCAAACAGAGCATCAGGGGCTACTGTCTATGCGGTAATATTTTTACATATTTTTACCCACCTCAAAGCCTGTTAGGAGGCTAGCGCAAGCTTCACTCAGCCCGCTCTTGGCAGACTGAACCTTCTGGATCACCGTACTCATAACAGTACGGTGCTCCTCGTCGATGGAGGCGCCTTCAAGCACCTCCAGCAGATTGTCCGGCACCTCCGGCTGGATGGGGGCTGCCGGCTCAGAAGGCTGGCTCCTCTTTGAAGGAGTTCGCCTGCTGCGGTCCGGAATCTTTGAAGATTCCGGCACGATGTCCGTCTCAAAGCCGGACTTGGAGCCCTGGGGGGTCTTGTCCCCTTCACTCCTAGGGTCCGGGAGGTCGCCTTGCGGCTCCTCCAGGACCACCTCCTCCTGCCCCGGAGCTTGTTGCGACGCCACTTCGGCGTCATCCGCAGTGCGGGGGGAGACAGCGGGCGGAACAGAGTTCACGTCCGATGAATCCAGGGAGCCGCTCGACGACTCGTTGAGTTCGGCCCGGGGCGGGCTGCATGATTATATTCGACATTAGGGAAAGCTGTGCAACAAAAGGAATATCATGAGTCACTCTGGTATCCGAACACTTACGATTTCGCCGGACGCCTGGCCCTGTCCGGCCACTCCTCTTCGTCCTCGTCGGCGTCGGGGGTGTAGTCCGGCGGAGGGGTTTTCCTCTTCTTGGACCCTTCAGCCCCCCCCCACTGGGCGGCCTTCGTTTTCTTTCCTCCCCCCGCTGGAGGGGGAGAGGTTTCTTCTTCCTCCTCCTCATTTTCACGGGAAGAGGGCGTCTCGGACTCGTCGGATGACGAGTCCGACAGCACCACAATACGGGTACTCTTTCGAGTCCCCGTGGCCTTCCTCTTCTTGGCCTTCTTTTCCGGCACCACATAAGGCGCCGAAGCCAGCAGCTTCACTAGTAGAGCCGGGGCTGGGTCTTCGGGCAGCGGAGCCGGACAGTTAATTGGTCCGGCTATCGCCAGCCAAGCCTGTCAAAGGTAAGGGAGTTTAGATCCCGCATAGAGTCAAACTATGGAAAAAACTTAACATCCTGTAAAAAGTGTGGATGGCATACCTTGCTGGCGTGACGCTGCAAGCTGTATCCGCGGTCCTCGGAGGCGGATGCGGGAGCCTCGGCGCCCTTGAATAGCATCTTCCAGGCATCCTCGTACGTTGTGTCGAAGAGCCTGTTGAGGGTTTGATGCTGCGCCAGGTTGAACTCCCATAGATTGAAATCCCGTTGTTGGCACGGGAGGATCCGACGGACGAGCATAACCTGGATTACATTAACTAGCCGGATTGGCTTGTTCACCAGGGACCGGATGCATGTTTGCAATCCGGCCACCTCTTTTTCGTCACCCCACGACAGGCCCGTCTCTTTCCAGGACACAAGCCGCGTGGGGGGTCCGGATCGGAACTCAGGGGCCGCGGTCCATTCCGGATCGCGTGGCTCGGTGATGTAAAACCACCCGGATTGCCATCCCTTTAGGGTCTCCACGAAAGAGCCCTCGAACCATAGGGCGTTGGCCATCTTGCCCGCCATGGCACCTCCGCACTCCGCCTGGCTGCCGCTCACCACCTTGGGCTTGACGTTGAAAGTCTTGAGCCAGAGGCCGAAATGGGGGCGGACGGAGAAAGGCCTCGCACACGACGATAAACGCCGAGATGTTGAGGATAAAGTTCGGAGCCAGATCATGGAAATCCAGGCCGTAGTAGAACATGAGCCCCCGGACAAATGGGTGGAGTGGAAAACCCAGTCCGCGGAGGAAGTGGAGGAGAAATACCACCCTCTCATGGGGCCTTGGGGTGGGGATAAGCTGCCCCTCCTGAGGAAGCCGGTACGCTATGTCCTTGGACAGGTACCCGGCCTTCCTTAGCTTCTTGATTTTGCCCTCCGTAACGATGGAGGCCATCCATTTGCCTCCTGCTCCGGACATTGCTGGAAAAGGTTGAGGTGTGAAGTGGGGGCTTGGGCGCTGGAGCTCGGGTGCGCGAGAGATGGGTAGGCAAGGGAGGAAGAAGGCATAGGTAAATAGGATGGATCTTTATCCCCTTATATAGGCGGATGCGGTTGTGCGTCCCCACCTGCCTAATAAAACTCACTTGCCTCCCGAGCGCCGTGATAAATGGCGCGGTTGGGTTACCCACGTCCGTATTAATGAGAATCCCGTAAAAAGGGTACACGATCTCTGCGTTGACAAGACGTGCCAAGGAAACTGCCTCGCGAAACATGCTAAGGTGGAAAAGTAAAAACGATTCGAGTAAAGGACTTGGCTGTAGTGTGATGGCGCACTGCAGAATACGTCAGCAGATTTGATTTGTGTTAATATTATTCTCTCTATGGCAATATGTGGAAACTTATTTTACAGAGCCGGACACTACTCTTGGTGATTACAATCTTCTATGAAGGACTTGGAGGAGGAACCCGCCTTGCAATGCCGAAGACAATTTGCGCACCGGACTCGTCGTCATTGAAGCCTGGTTCAGGGGCTACTAAGGGAGTCCTGGATTAGGGGGTGTTCGGATAGCCGGACTATACCTTCAGCCGGACTCCTGGACTATGAAGATACAAGATTGAAGACTTCGTCCCGTTACCCGGATAGGACTTTCCTTGGCGTGGAAGGCAAGCTTGGCGATGCGGATATTCAACATCTCCTACCATTGTAACCGACTCTGTGTAACCCTAACCCTATCCGGTGTCTATATAAACCGGAGGGTTGTAGTCCGTAGGACAGAATCAACTCCATACACAACAATCATACCATAGGCTAGCTTCTAGGGTTTAGCCTCCTTGATCTCGTGGTAGATCTACTCTTGTACTACCCATATCATCAATATTATTCAAGCAGGAGTAGGGGATAAACTCCATCGAGAGGGCCCGAACCTGGGTAAAACAAAGTGTCCCCAGCCTCCTGTTACCATCCGACCTAGACGCACAGTTCGGGACCCCCTACCCAAGATCCGCCGGTTTTGACACCGACAGCGAGTTTTGCTATTATATTTGGATCCTATGGTGTTTCTCCCCCTCTACTCTCTTGTAATGGATTGAGTTTTCCCTTTGAAGTTATCTTATCGGATTGAGTCTTTAAGGATTTGAGAACACTTGATGTATGTCTTGCATGGAATACCCGTGGTGACAATGGGGTATTCTATTGATCCACTTGATGTATGTTTTGGTGATCAACTTGCGTGTTCCGTGACCTTGGGAATCTATGCATAGGGGTTGGCACACGTTTTCATCTTGACTCTCTGGTAGAATCTTTGGGGCACTCTTTGAAGTTCTATGTGTTGGTTGAATAGATGAATCTGAGATTGTGTGATGCATATCGTATAATCATACCCACGAATACTTGAGGTGACATTGGAGTATCTAGGTGACACTAGGGTTTTGGTTGATTTGTGTCTTAAGGTGTTATTCTAGTACGAACTCTAGGGACGTTTGTGACACTTATAGGAATAGCCCAACAGATTGATTGGAAAGAATAACTTTGAGGTGGTTTCGTACCCTACCATAATCTCTTCGTTTGTTCTCCGCTATTAGTGACTTTGGAGTGACTCTTTATTGCATATTGAGGGATAGTTATATGATCCAATTATGTTATTATTGTTAAGGGAACTTGCACTAGTGAAAGTATGAACCCTAGGCCTTGTTTCAACGCATTGCAATACCGTTTATGCTCACTTTTATCATTAGTTACCTTGCTGTTTTTATATTTTTCAGATTACAAAAACCTTTATCTATCATCCATATTGCACTTATATTACCATCTCTTCGCCGAACTAGTGCACCTATACAATTTACCATTGTATTGGGTGTGTTGGGGACACAAGAGACTCTTTGTTATTTGGTTGCGTGGTTTCTTGAGAGAGACCATCTTCATCCTATGCCTCCTACGGATTGATAAACCTTAGGTCATCCACTTGAGGGAAATTTGCTGCTGTCCTACAAACCTCTGCACTTGGAGGCCCAACAACGTCTACAAGAAGAAGGTTGTGTAGTAAACATCAAGCTCTTTTCTGGTGCCGTTGCTGGGGAGGTTAGTGCTTGAAGGTATATCTTTAGATCTTGCAATCGAGTCTTTTAGTTTCCTGTTTTATCACTAGTTTAGTTTATAAAAGGAAATTACAAAAAATGGAATTAAGTTTGCCTCATAGGCTTCATCTTTTTAATATCTTTCGTGAGTATGATGGAAAGGAAAATTGTGCCAAAGTGTTATAAGAAGAATGCATTAAAATGTTTGCCACTAAATCTTTGAATGATGAGCATGATTGCAATGTTGTTAGTATGAATTCCTTGAATATCCATGATGCTAATGATATGCAAAGCCACAAGCTTTGGCAAGCTATGTTTGATTAACATGATATTTTTTGTCCCCCAAGTTTTGATGAGCAAATTTATTATGATGAAAGCATGCCTCCTATTTATGATGATTATATTGATGAAAGTGGATTTGGAGAGGTCATGACTTTATTTTATGAATCCATTATTCCGGTAGAGGTTCCAATTGATTATGAGAACAAAGTTGCTATCTATGATGATTATTGTGATGACTTGTATGCTATAAATAATAATGATATCCATGAAACTTGTCATCATGATTTTAGTTTTTAATTGAATTATGCCTTACATGATAGTTATTTCGTTGAGTTTGCTCCCACTACTATTCATGAGAAGAATTTTGCTTATGTGGAGAGTAGTAAATTTTCTATGCTTGTAGATCATGAAAAGAATGCTTTAGGTGCTGGTTATATTGTTTAATTCATTCACGATGCTACTGAAAATTATTATGAGGGAGGAATATATGCTTGTAGGAGTTGCAATAATATCAAATTTCCTCTCTATGTGCTTAAAGTTTTGAAGTTATGCTTGTTTTACCTTCCTATGCAAGTTGATTATTGTTCCCATAAATTGTTTGCTCACAAAATCCCTATGCATAGGAAGTGGGTTAGACTTAAATGTGCTAGTCATATTCTTCATGATGCTCTCTTTATGTTTCAATTCTTATCCTTTATGTGAGCATCATTGAAATCATCATGCCTAGCTAGGGGCGTTAAACGATAGCGCTTGTTGGGAGGCAAACCAATTTTATTTTTGTTCCTTACTTTTTGCTCCTGTTTAGTAATAAATAATTTATCTAGCCTATTTTATGATTGAGTTTTTATGTTTTAGTTAGTGTTTGTGCCAAGTAGAACCGTTGGGAAGACTTGGGGAAAGTCTTGTTGATCTTGCTGTAAAAAACAGAAACTTTAGCGCTCACGAGAATTGCTGCCATTTTGTATTGGAGAGTGATATTTAGTTAATTCTTTTTGCAGATGATTAATAGATAAATGCCTCACGTCCAGCATTTTATTTGATAATTTTATGAGTTCCAGAAGTATACGTTTGATCCAGATTACTACAGACTGTTCTGTTTTTCACAGATTCTGTTTTCTATGTGTTGTTTGCTTATTTTGATGAATCTATGAGTAGTATCGGAGGGTATGAACCATAGAGAAGTTGGAATAAAGTAGATATTACACAAATATGAATTTAGAATGAGTTAACAGTACCTAAGTGATTATTTATTTTCTTATACTAACGGAGCTTACGAGTTTTCAGTTAAGTTTTGCATTGTGAAGTTTTCAAGTTTTGGGGAAAGATTCGATGGACTATGGAATAAGGAGTGGCAAGAGCCTAAACTTGGAGATGACCAAGGCACCCCAAGGTAATATTCAAGCACAACCAAGAGCCTAAGCTTGGGTATGCCCCGGAAGGCATCCACTCTTTCGTCTTCGTTCATCGGTAAATTTACTTGGAGCTATATTTTTATTCGCCACATGATATGTGTTTTACCTAGAGCTATATATTTATTCGCCACATGATATGTGTTTTTCTTGATTGAATAAAATACCAAGATCTGAAATTATTAAATGTTAGAGAGTCTTCATATAGTTGCATAATCATTCGACTACTCATTGATCTTCACTTATATCTTTCGGAGTAGTTTGTCATTTGCTCTAGTGCTTCACTTATATCCTTTTAGAGCACGGTGGTGGTTTTATTTTGTAGAAATAGATGAACTCTCATGCTTCAGTTATATTATTTTGAGAGTCCTAAACATCATGGTAATTTGCTTTGGTTATGAATTTAGTCCTAATATGATGGGCATCCAAGAGGGATATAATAAAAACTTTCATATAGAGTGCATTGAATACTAAGAGAAGTTTGATACTTGATAATTATTTTGAGATATGGAGATAGTGATATTAAAGTTGTGCTCATTTAGTAGTTGTGAATTTGATAAATACTTGTGTTGAAGTTTGCAAGTCCCGTAGCATGCACGTATGGTAAACATTGTGTAAAAAATTTGAAACATGAGGTGTTATTTGATTGTCTTCCTTATGAGTGGCGGTCGGGGACGAGCGATGGTCTTTTCCTACCAATCTATACCCCTAGGAGCATGCGCGTAGTGCTTGGTTTTTGATGACTTGTAGATTTTTGCAATAAGTATGTAAGTTCTTTATGACTAATGTTGAGTCCATGGATTATACTCACTCTCACCTTTCCATCATTGCTAGCCTCTTCGGTACCGTGCATTGCCCTTTCTCACATTGAGAGTTGGTACAAACTTCGCCGGTGCATCCAAACCCCGTGATATGATATGCTCTTTCACACATAAACCTCCTTATATATTCCTCAAAACAGCCACCATACCTACCTATTATGGCATTTCCATAGCCATTCCGAGATATATTGCCATGCAACTTTCCACAATCCTGTTTATCATGACACATTCATCATTGCCATATTGCTTTGCATGATCATGTAGTTGACATCGTATTTGTGGCAAAGCCACTGTTCATAATTCTTTCATACATGTCACACGTGATTCATTGCATATCCCGGTACACCACCGGAGGCATTCATATAGAGTCATACCTTGTTCTAGTATTGAGTTGTAATCATTGAGTTGTAAATAAATAGAAGTGTGATGATCATCATTTAATAGAGCATTGTCCCAATAAAAAAAGAAAGGCCAAATAAAAAATAAAAATAAAATAAAAGGGACAATGCTACTATCCTTTTTTCCACACTTGTGCTTCAAAGTAGCACCATGATCTTCATGATAGAGAGTCTATTGTTTTGTCACTTTCATATACTAGTGGGAATTTTTCATTATAGAACTTGGCTTGTATATTCCAACGATGGGCCTCCTCAAGTTCCCTAGGTCTTCGTGAGAAGCAAGTTGGATGCACACCCACTTAGTTTCTTTTGTTGAGCTTTCATACATTTATAGCTCTAGTGCATCTGTTGCATGGAAATCAGTACTCCTTGCATTGCCATCAATTGATGGGCATCTCCCTAGCCCATTGATTAGCCGCGTCGATGTGAGACTTTCTCCTTTTTGTGTTCTCCACATAACCCCCTCATTATATTCTATTCCACCCATAGTGCTATATACATGGCTCATGCTCATGTATTGCGTGAAAGTTGAAAAAAGTTTGAGATTACTAAAGTATGAAACAATTGCTTGGCTTGTCATTGGGGTTGTGCATGATGAGAGCATTCTTGTGTGAAGAAAATGGAGCATGACCAAATTATATGATTTTGTATGGATGAACTTTCTATGGCCATGTTATTTTGAGAAGACATGATTACTTTGTTAGTATGCTTGAAGTATTATTATTCTTATGTCAATATTAAACTTTTGTCTTGAATCTTATGGATCTAAATATTCTTGACACAATAAAGAATTACATAGATAAATATGTTAGGTAGCATTCCACATCAAAAATTCTGTTTTTATCATTTACCTACTCGAGGACGAGCAGGAATTAAGCTTGGGGATGCTGATACGTCTCCAATGTATCTATAATTTTTGATTGCCCCATGCTATTATATTATCTGTTTTGGATGTTTATGGGCTTTATTATGCACTTTTATATTATTTTTGGGACAAACCTATTAACCCAGAGCCCAGTGCCAGTTTCTGTTTTTTCCTTGTTTTAGAGTATCGCAGAAAAGGAAAATCAAATGGAGTCCAATTGACCAGAAACTTCGCGGGACTTATTTTTGGACCAGAAGAAGCCCACGGAGTATCGGAGTTGGACCAGGAGAGTCCTGGGCTACCCACGAGGGTGGGGGGCGCGCCCACCCCCCTGGGCACGCCCCCTGCCTCGTGGACAGCCCGGAGGTCCACCGACGTACTTCTTCCTCCCATATATACCCATATACCCTAAAAACATCCAGGAGCACAATAGATCGGGAGTTCCGCCGCCAAAAGCCTCCATAGCCACCGAAAACCAATCTAGACCCATTCCGGCACCCTGCCAGAGGGGGAATCCCTCTCCGGTGGCCATCTTCATCATCTCGGTGCTCTCCATGATGAGGAGGGAGTAGTTCTCCCTCGGGGCTGAGGGTATGTACCAGTAGCTATGTGTTTGATCTGTCTCTCTCTCGTGTTCTTGAGGTGGTACGATCTTGATGTATCGCGAGCTTTGCTATTATATTTGGATCCTAGGATGTTTCTCCCCCTCTACTCTCTTGTAATGGATTGAGTTTTCCCTTTGAAATTATCTTATTGGATTGAGTCTTTAAGGATTTGAGAACACTTGATGTATGTCTTGCGTGGGATACCCGTGGTGACAATGGGGTATTCTATTGATCCACTTGATGTATGTTTTGGTGATCAACTTGCGGGTTCTGTGACCTTGGGAATCTATGCATAGGGGTTGGCACATGTTTTCGTCTTGACTCTCCGGTAGAATCTTTGGGGCACTCTTTGAAGTTCTATGTGTTGGTTGAATAGATGATTCTGAGATTGTGTGATGCATATCATATAATCATACCCACGGATACTTGAGGTGACATTGGAGTATCTAGGTGACATTAGGGTTTTGGTTGATTTGTGTCTTAAGGTGTTATTCTAGTACGAACTCTAGGGCTGCTTGTGACACTTATAGGAATAGCCCAACTGATTGATTGGAAATAATAACTTTGAGGTGGTTTCGTACCCTACCATAATCTCTTCATTTGTTCTCCGCTATTAGTGACTTTGGAGTGACTCTTTGTTGCATGTTGAGGGATAGTTATATGATCCAATTATGTTATTATTGTTGAGGGAACTTGCACTAGTGAAAGTATGAACCCTAGGCCTTGTTTCAACGCATTGCAATACCGTTTACGCTCACTTTTATCATTAGTTACCTTGCTGTTTTTATATTTTTCAGATTACAAAAACCTTTATCTATCATCCATATTGCACTTGTATTACCATCTCTTCGCCGAACTAGTGCACCTATACAATTTACCATTGTATTGGGTGTGTTGGGGACACAAGAGACTCTTTGTTATTCGGTTGCAGGGTTTCTTGAGAGAGACCATCTTCATCCTAGGCCTCCTACGGATTGATAAACCTTAGGTCATCCACTTGAGGGAAATTTGCTACTGTCCTACAAACATCTGCACTTGGAGGCCCAACAACGTCTACAAGAAGAAGGTTGTGTAGTAGACATCACTCAACGCTGGCGCAAAATAACAATTATTCAGGTCTAAAACTAATCCTGAAGGTAGATGTAGAGGTAGCGTGCCGACGGTGATCACATCAACCTTGGAACCATTCCGGACGCGCATCGTCACCTGGTCCTTAGCCAATCTTCGTTTATTCCGTAGCTCCTGTTTCGAGATGAAAATATGAGCAATCGAACCAGTATCAAATACCCAGGCGCTACTATGAGCATTATTAAGGTACTCATCAATAACAGGTATATCAAATATACCTTTGTTCACTTTACTATCCTTCTTATCCGCCAAGTATTTGGGGCAGTTCCGCTTCTAGTGACCAATCCCTTTGCAGCAGAAGCACCCAATTTCAGGCTTGGGTCCAGCTTTGGGATTCTTCCCGGGAGTGGAAACTTGCTTGCCATTCTTCTTGAAGTTCCCTTTCTTTCCCTTGCCCTTTTTCTTGAAACTAGTGGTATTGTTAACCATCGACACTTTATGCTCCTTCTTGACTTCTACCTCCATGGCCTTAAGCATTGCGAAGAGCTCAGGAATCGTTTTATTCATCCCTTGCATATTATAGTTCATCATGAAGCTTTTGTATCTTGGTGGTAGTGATTGAAGAACTCTGTCAATAACACTATCAACTGGAAGTTCAACTCCCAGTTGAGTCAAGTGGTTATAATACCCATACATTTTGAGTATGTGTTCACTGACAGAACTGTTCTCCTCCATCTTGCAGCTATAGAACTAGTTGGAGACTTCATGTCTCTCAACCCAGGCATTTTCTTGAAATATTAGCTTCAACTCTTGGAACATCTCATATGCTCCATGACGTTCAAAACATCTTTGAAGTCCCATTTATAGGCCGTAAAGCATGGCACACTGAACTATTGAGTAGTCATCAGATCAAGCCTGATAGACGTTCATAACATCCGCATTAGCTCCTGCAGCAGGTCTATCACCTAGCGGTGCATCAAGGACATAATTCTTCTGTGCAGCAGTGAGGATAGTCCTCAAGTTACGGACCCAGTCTGTGTAGTTGCTACCATCATCTTTCAACTTAGCTTTCTCTAGGAATGCAATAAAATTCAAGGGAACAGTAGCTCAGGCCATTGATCTACAACATAGATATGCAAAACTATAAGACTAAGTTCATGATAAATTTAAGTTCAATTAATCAAATTTCTAATGGACTCCCACTTAAATAAACATCCCTCAAGTTATCTAAGTGATACATGGATCCAAATCAACTAACCCATGTCCGATCATCTCGTGAGATGGGGTAGTCATCAATGGTGAACATCTCTATGTTGATCATATCTACTATATGACTAATGTTCGACCTTTCGGTCTCCAGTGTTTCAAGACCATATATGTACATGCTAGGCTCGTCAAGTTTAAGCCAAGTATTCTGCATTTGCAAAACTGTCTTACACCCGTTGTATGTGAATGTAGAGTCTATCACACCCGATCATCACGTGGTGCTTCAAAATGATGAACTTTGGCAACGGTGCATACTCGGGGAGAACATATTTATCTTGAAATTTAGTGAAGGGATCATCTTATAATGCTACCACCATTCTAAGCAAAATAAGATGCATAAAGGATAAACATCACATGCAATCAAAATATGTGACATGATATGGCCATCATCATCTTGTGCTTTTGATCTCCATCTCCAAAGCATCATCATGATCTCCATCATCACCGGCTCGACACCTTGATCTTCATTGTAGCGTCGTTGCGTCGAGGTCGTCTCACCAACTATTGCTTCTACAACTATTGCTAACGCATAGCGATAAAGTAACATGGCGCTTGCATTTCATAAAATAAAGAGACAGCCCTAAGGCTCCTGCCGGTTGTCG
The DNA here is from genome assembly GCF_003073215.2 of Triticum urartu. Taxonomy (NCBI): domain Eukaryota; kingdom Viridiplantae; phylum Streptophyta; class Magnoliopsida; order Poales; family Poaceae; genus Triticum; species Triticum urartu. Next base: position 471,098,646 of record NC_053027.1, read on the forward strand.
ATATTACAAAACATGATCATCTCATACATCAACATATATCACATCATATCTTGACCATATCACATCACAACATGCCCAGCAAAAACAAGTTAGGCGTCCTCTACTTTGTTGTTGTAAGTTTTACGTGGCTGCTACGGCCATCTACCAAGAACCGTTATTAGCTACGCAAAAACCACAACGGTGGTTTATCAAGTTTGTTGTTTTAACCTTCCTCAAGGACCGGCTGCAGTAAAATTCGATTCAACTAAAGTAGGAGAAATAGACACCCGCCAGCGACCTTTTATGCAAAACTAGTTGCATGTCAGTCGGTGGAACCGGTCTCATGTGCATGGACATGTAAGGTTGGTCTGGGTCGCTTCATCCCACAATACAGCCGAATCAAAATAAGACGTTGGTGGTAAGCAGTATGACTATCACCGCCCACAACTCTTTGCATTCTACTCGTGCATATCATCTACGCATAGACCTGGCTCTAATACCACTGTCGGGAAACATTGCACGGAAAACAAAAAAATCTACGCACACACAAGATCTATCCATGGTGATGCATAGCAACGAGAGGGGAGAGTGTGTCTACGTACCCTCGTAGACTGTAAGCGGAAGCGTTTGCTAACGTGGTTGATGTAGTCGAACTTATTCGCATTCCAACCGATAGAGTACCGAACGTACGTCACCTCTGCGTTCATCACACATTCAGCTCGGTGACGTCCTCCGCCTTCTTGATCCAGCAAGACAGCGAGGTAGTGGATGAGTTCCAGCAGCACAACAATGTGGTGACGGTGATGGTGAAGCTATCTTCGCAGGGCTTCGCCTAAGAACTACAAAAATATGACCAAGGGTGTAAACGATGGAGGGGGCGCCGCACACGACTAAGCAACTGTCGTGGTTGTGCTAGGCGCCCCCTCCCACATATATATAGGTGGGGAAGGAGGGACCAGCTAGGAGGTGCCCCCAAGTAGGCCGAATCCTACTTGGGTCTATCCCAAGTGGCGCCCCCCTTTCCTTATTGGAGTGCGGGAGGAAGGATGGAGGAGGTGGCGCCTCCCCTTTCCTTTCTCTCACGAGGAGGGAAAGGTAGGAGGGGCCACCCCTCCCCTTTCCTTCCCCTAGGGACGACCGACCATGTAGAGGGGCGCACCAGCCCCCTAGTGGGTTGGTCTGTCCCCTGATACGTCCATTTTGCATCATGTTTACCTACTGTTATCTATAATGTTTTTATGCATAATTATGCTTTTTAGAGTAATTCTAATGCCTTTTCTCTCATAATATGCAAGGTACACACAAAGAGGGAGAATTTTACGGGGAATCTTTATGGAATATATAAGAAATATTATAGTCAATAAGTACCAGAGGGGGTCCACCAGGTGGGAACAACCCACCTGGGCGCGCGCTCCTTGGCCGATCTCCGGTGCACATCTTCTGGTATATAAGTCATTTTGACCTAGAAAAAAAAGAGGAGGACTTTCAGGGCGGAGCGCCGCCGTCTCGAGGCGGAACTTGGGCAGGAGCACTTTTGCCCTCTGGCTTAGCGATTCCACCAGGGGAACTTCCCTCCCAGAGGGGGAAATCATCGTCATCATCATCACCAACAACTCTCCCTTCTTGGGGTGGGTAATCTGCATCAACACCTTCAACAACACCATCTCCTCTCAAACCCTAGTTCATCTCTTGTGTTCAATCTGTGTACCATAGCTATAGATTGGTGCTTGTGGGTTACTAGTAGTGTAGATTACATCTCGTAGTTGATTACTATATGGTTTATTTGCTGGAAAATTATATGTTCAGATCCATTATGCTATTTAATACCCCTCTGATCTTGAGCAGGTTTATCACTTGTGAGTAGTTACTTTTGTTCTTGGGGTCACGAGAGAAATCATGTTGCAAGTAATCATGTGAACTTGATATGTGTTTGATATTTTGATAGTATGTATGTTGTGATTCCATTAGTTGTGTCATGTGAACGTCAACTACATGACACTTCACCATATTTGGGCCTAAGGGAATGCATTGTGGAGTAATGATGGGTTGCGAGAGTGACAAAAGCTTAATCCCTAGTTTATGCGCTATTCCGTAAGGGACCAATTGGATCCAAAAGTTTAATGCTATGGTTAGAATTTATTCTTAATACTTTTCTCATAGTTGCGGATGCTTGCGAGGGGGTTAATCATAAGTAGGATGTTTTTTCAAGTAAGAATAACACCTAAGCACCGGTCCACCCAGATATCAAATTATCAAAGTAGCGAACATGAATCGAATCAACATGACAAAAGTGACTAGATGAAATTCCCGTGTACCCTCAAGAACGATTTTCTTATTATAAGAGACCGCTTTGGCCTGTCCTTTGCCTCAAAAGGATTGGGATACCTTGCTGCACCTTTGTTACTATTATCATTACTTGCTCATTACAAATTATCTTACTATCAAACTACTTTGTTACTTACAATTTTAGCACTTGCAGACATTACCGTGCTGAAAACCACTTGTCATTTCCTTCTGCTCCTCGTTGGATTCGACACTCTTACTTATCGAAAGGCTATAATTGATCCCATATACCTGTGGGTCATCATGGCTATTTTCTGGCACCGTTGCCGGGGAGTGAAGTGCTCTTGGTAAGGAAAAATTATTACTACGTGCTGAAATTTATTGTCACTTGTTACTATGGAAAACAATCCTTTGAGGGGTTTGTTCGGGTTATCTTCACCTCGACCGGAACCACAATTAGTCACCCTACAACCTTCTGCACCTACTGAAAATATTGAATATGAAATTCCTTCGGGTATGATAGAACAACTGCTAGCTAATCATTATGCAGGAGATGGAACCGAACATCCTGATATGCACATGATATATGTGGAAGAAATTTGTGGATTGTTTAAGCTTGCGGGCTTAACTGGAGATGAAGTTAAGAAGAAGGTTTTCCCTTTATCTTTAAAGGGAAAAGCATTGCATGGTATAGGCTATGCGATGATATTGGCTCCTGGAACTGGAATCGATTGAAATTGGAATTTCACCAAAAAATATATCCTATATATGCATCTAGTTCATCGTGATCAGAATTATATATATAATTTCTGGCCTCGTGAAGGAGAAAGTATCGCTCTAGCTTGGGGGAGGCTTAATTCAATGTTATATTCATGCCCCAATCATGAGCTCTGAAGAGAAATTATTATTCAGAACTTCTATGCTCGGCTTTCTCGTGATGATCAATCCATGCTCGATACTTCTTGTACCGGTTCATTTATGAAGAAGACTATTGAATTCCGGTGGGATCTTCTAGAAAGAACTAAACACAACTCTGAAGATTGGGAACTCGATGAAGGTAAAGAGTCAGGTATTAACACTACAAAAAATCACTTCCGTGATGATACGTGTTTGTCATAGTAGGTCACGTTTTCTATCATGCATGTACATCCATGATGATTTTATGATAGAATCAAGATAGTCATACCTGTGCTGTCATAGAAGTGTTCCATGACTTTACCAAAATTATCATCATGGAAGTGTCCACTTCCATGACGATAAATGCCGCGTCATGGAAGTGCTTTCGTCAAGGGTGACCGACACGTGGCATCCACCATAACGGGTCGCCGTTAAGCTATCGGGTCCGGTTTTGGATCCGATAACCCGTTAACAGCCACGACCAATGTTGATTTTCCATGTGTAAAATTCTAATTGGCCGATGGAACCACGTGTCAGCTCCCCGTTGGCACATGTGTCACTCATCCAATGGGCGGGATGCACCTATTATATGTTGACACGTGGACCGGCCCAAAAGTGGCCCATAAAGATTAAATGGGCCGACCCAACTAAAGGCCCACAAGATTTTGCGGACCATAATGGCCCGGCCCAGATAAAGTCCCATGAGATTTTGCAAACCAAAATGGGTCGGCCCAACTAAAGGCCCACAAGATTTTGAGGACACTAGTGGGCTGACCCGTTAACATGATGCCATGTTTTGGGCCAAATGATGGCCCATATTTGATCTGGTCCATTAATAGTATGCCATGTTCCATGCCTAATAAAGGCCCATATGAGATCTGTCCCGTTAATAGCCTACCATGTTCTGGGCCATATTATGGCCCAGATCAGATCTGACCCTTTAAGAGGCTTTGGGCTAACTTATGGCCCATATCAGATTCGACCCATCAACTGGACGATGTGCTTTTGGGCCCACTTGAGGCCCGGTCAGTATTTCTGTTTGCTGAAGGCCCACTTAGTAATATGGCATGATATTAGTTTCGGCCTATTAAAGGCATGTTTAACATTTCAGCCCTATATTTATTTCGGCCTGTTAAAAGCCCGTCATATAGTTGGGCCTAACTATGGCTCGCTTTGCATCCAGCCTGCTCACAGCCAATAATCTGATTGGGCCAAACAAGGACTGAGACAATTTTGGCTTGTTAATGTCCCGTGATGTGATTGGCACAATCATGGGCTGGGGTCTATTTCGACCTGCTGTCGGCCCGTGAGCTGTTCGACATGTTTCAGGCCCAACCTACTTTTTAGCCTACTAAAAGCCCATTGAACTTTCTTGCGAAAATAGGGCCGGTGGTTTACTCGGCCTATTAAAGGCCCGAAACTACTAGTGGGCTAGTTTACATTTAGGCCTGTTAACGGACCAAGATGACTGGGCCCATGATGCGGATCATACATAGTGATTTGCATGACGACCCGATTATGTACCGTAATTTTACGGTTTGGCCGGTTTACTGCGAAGATAGGATATATACTAGCAAACATGCCCGTGCATTGCAACGGGAGAGAAAACAACATATGACGCTAACCTAATAAGCGTACTACAATACACCCCCCCCCCCCCCCCCCCCCCCCCCCCCCGCACACACAGTGGTCCACGCGCTCTATTTCCCACTTATGTCACCGCTTATCATACTTCTCGTCCTTCCTCTCTCTCCCTCTATGTGGGTTATGTAATTACAATAAATGATCACATGTTAAGAGCTCAAAGTGATAATTGAAAATATATCTATACCTACTAATATTATTCACAATATGTATGTGCCTGCATTTTGGTGTATGTCAAGTTTAAACAACACGCATTGTGAGGAAGGCTAGAAAGTTCAAAAGAACTAAAGCATAAGTCAGATGGATATATTTGTATAAACAGACATTAACCTTTTTACAAACAGTAGGAAAGAGAATGCAAAACCTTTTGTTCCTGCTTGTACCTTGGGATTTTCTTTTCCTTGCTTGCATTTTTCCGTGGAGATGTAAAAGCTGCTACTTCCACATCGTTGCCTTGCTAGTTTCTTCCGAGAACTGATGTTTGAATTCATACATTATGACCCTATCCATGCCTAGATGTGTTCGATAGAGATGCAGCAGCGGGGATGGCCGAAAATGCAGGCTCATCCAGCTTGAGCCTCATATTTACAGACACTGGATTTTCATATTTATAGATAGAAAAGTCTTGATAGACTTCTTCTATTGTACCCTCTATATATATAGTGTAATTAAATCAGCTTTCATGGTATTAGAAGCAAACACGGCAACATCTGTCGGCCATATCTGAGCATCCATCCCTTGTATACATCGCTTGTATATATCTGAGCATCCATCCCTTGTATACATCGCTTGTACCTCTCCTCCTTTCTCTGCTGTAGGCTTCCTCCTGATCCTTATTTTGGACGCGTCCTTCTTTGTGTCCCCCTTTTTTAGGGTGTGGGATTTTCCTTCCTTAGGCTCGATTCTATGAGCCATGAGGTGCTCATAATTCCCTAATTAAGCTAGCAGCTCATAGTCTCTTTATTTATTTCAATCTGGACTTTTAATCCTTTGTTTAAGGAGGTTAAACAGGACCCACAGCTAATTCTCCTTAGTTGATTCTTAAGGCTGCACGTCAACTATACAACTCCAAACGCATATAAATTGATGGAATTGAGTGCAAAGAAGCGATGTGGGACTAATAAGTTGGCAAACCTGATTTTATTTCACAGCAACAGGCGGCTTGTTTGGCTTTAGCCTCTTGGACTCAAAAGGAGGTCGGCAGTTTGAACCCCCCACGGGCAAATCTTTTTTTGCTTCTTGCCCAATCAGCCAAGAAACTCAACAACGCACGAGAAAAAAACCTAGGCCAGCGACGCAACGTACGAATAGGATAGCACGGACGAAAACGGACCAAAATTAGGGAGGAAGAAGCGTTAATCCTATTATTAGTAGGTATAGATACAGTAAAATAACTGCAGCATCGTGAATAAGAAAAAAACCTAGACTATACAATAAAGAAATTACGGCATATTACATCCAGTGGGCATCACAGTTCTCCACTATGATAATAAAGCACAAGCAGACAGCAGATTACATACACTGGGCATCAAAGATCGCCACCAGTGCAAATAAACACGCCAACAAAATAATATACAAAACCGACAGCACTTCAATAGAGTTCAAAAAAGGTTAGCCCTGCTCGGGAGCTGCAGTGCAAGCAAGCTGATGAGACTGCGCTTGTTTGACGCTTATATCCTCCTCACTGTGAAAGAGAAACAAGCAGACATATGATAGGTTTTGCACATATAAGTATCAGTGCTGACAATTCATCACATTTTTTATTGATGAATAAAGTGACACAGTTTAAAATAGCATTAACACAATATGGTATTGTTCAGGTTAAGACATGGCAGGAAATGACATTGTGAAGAAGTTGGCAGCTTCACGACACCACTGGATTACAGATCAAGAACTCATATGTATCAATGGTTAGTGTTCTGTCAATTTATCCCATTTCAGATTGGCAAATAAAGAGACGTTTTAAATAATAGTAGAATGATATGACATTGTTCATAGTTAGGACATTGCAGAATATGACATTGTGATGTAGTGGGTAGGTTCACCACACCACTGGATTACGGATCAAGAACAGAAGCATGCATGCAGCGCAAAAGAAGATCACTTGCTCCGTATAGTTTAATTTACATGGTATGAAGAGGGAACTTGGTTGTACAACTGAAAACTTAAATTGAGAAGGACAAACTTTTGTTCATGAACTACATAATAAACTTTAAACATGCAATTTGATGCAAACACCAAAAATAAACAGCTGTTGCAGTCATGCCTAACCAAATATACACAACAAAGTTTGAAGGCTTGAGAAGGACAAACTCACATTATTGGTGAAGACAGGCTCTATAAAGCCCTTGTCCATGCTGATGGGGGGCAATTCAAGAAGTTTACCACATAATCTTCTTCATAAGCATTGCCTTTATTCTACATTTAGTTAAGAGTAAATATAGATGTGATAATATAAGAAAAAAATAGAGAATATTTAAAATAAGATGAAGAGTGATGCTACATAACCAAGTAGCTATAAATGTAAGTACAGCGATACATGCAAAAGGTACAGCCAAGAGCAATGCAGAGCTAAACTTCTTCAGTACCATCGGTGTTATCCAACCTTATGGTAAGAGTAAATATAGATCTGATGTGTAGAAAATGGAGGGCAAAGGGAAATAAGCTGCAGAGTGATGGTACATGAACAACTAACTATCAATATAAGTACACTGATAAAGGACAGCGGGTACTTACAAGAACAATGCAGAGCTAAAAAATCATTGGCATTGGATATATTATACACTAATGTAACCATTCATACAGATCAGATAATTTGGAGTGAACAATTGATAAGCAAGCTACCATGCATACTGCTATCACATAATGACCCAGGTATGAATGCAAGTACAGTGATACATGACAACAGGTACTAACAAGAGCAAAGCAGCAGACAACATATTTGCGATATCCTCTCGTCCTTTTCAAACCGGAATTCTTCTTTGAGTGGATTTCCTGCAAAAGAGATACGTAAGGCACATGCGAAAAAGTAGAAGTTCAAATTGTCATGTGATAACATAGACATCACCTCATCCTGGGAACGAGACAAGTGCGTAACAAGGTTTTTCCATTCAATGTCTTCTAAATTTAGCATAGGAGACTTCACCGGAAATTCGTTTATAGACATGCCATCAAAGTGTGATTTCCTCAAGTAACACCAATACTACCTGCAGTGCTTCCTTGAAAAGCGCAAGCAAGCTTTTCTCGTCATGACTATTCAGATTGACCCTCGCCTACTTACAACAATGTAATGTAAATCATTGATGTGTTCAATCAGCAAAAAACAGGAAAATAATCACCATGAACAATAGTTGTTGGCGTCCTGGGACCGGGGGTGCCCAGACTTGCCTGCATGCGGCCCATGATGTGTTTCCATCGACGGCCTGGTACGGCCTAGCTTCATGATCGATAACCCAAGACCCTCATGAGGGGCCAAGCCTCGCGAGGCGGAGGACACCAAGACCTCCTCGAGGGGCGGCCTCCCCAGGCTGGCTCCCGAGAAGCGAAGATATCTATGCAAGATGCACCTCGCGAGGTTCAGATGACGTGAGCCGTGATGACCAAGGCTAGGTGGGCGCCAGCGGGCGCAGTGTACTAGTTTCCTCTTTGATGCCAAGGAGGCAAGTGCAGGCGCGGAGTCCTGAGGAATCAAGCAAAGGTTTCCATTTCGGTGCAACAAGACCAAGACCGCCAGGACGGCATAGCAGAGGTCATCGTTGAGCCCACGATGGCGTCACGACTAGGAGCCTTTGGCAGGCGAAGACTACTTTTGTCAGGATAGCATGTACTAGTTGTCTCCCTTCAAATTTGGCCGTTGTGGGATCCCTTCCCGCCTTACATTTGGGAAGAGGACCTAGGCCACTATAAATAGGACTTAGCCGCCACCATAGAAGGGGACGGATCAATTCAGATCATCCTCTCACACCCAGCTCATCGAGCTCAAGAACACCTCACCTCCCGAGGCTGCTCGACCACTGTACTAGTTCATCCTTAGCCCTTCAAGGCCAATCCACCATAAAGCAGGAGTAGGGTTTTACACCGCAAGGTGGCCCGAACCTGGGTAATCTGTTGTTCTTTTTTTCATCCAGTTCATCGAGCTAGTCAGTGAGATTAGCGAGTAGGCAGACTGGGGAGGACAAGTTCTCCACACGCACCCTAGAGTTCAAACCTCTCAAGGGTCCGCGGAACCCCGAATCTGACATTTGGCGTGCCAGGTAGGGATGCGTCGAAGCTTTACCTCTCCGCCTGCTTCGACCCTTCGTTCGGCTCTCATGGCAGGCGCCGCCGCTCTGGCTAGATCGACGGGCGTGCACGGAGGCGTTGTGGGCCTCCGGGCCTTCACCCCCGCCTTACGACAAGTGTGGTGGCCGCCCAAGTTCAGGCCAGAGATGCCGCCCTGCTACGACGGTGCGGCGGACCCGACAGCCTTTCTTCACGCGTACGAGGGGGCCGTTTGGGTGGCCGGTGGCAACGACAAGGTCATGGCCAACTGGTTTCCCATGGCCCTCATTGGCGTGCCGCACGCCTGGCTGCTCAGCCTACCGGGATCTCGTGGCCTTCTGGGAGGAGCTGCGCGGCCTCTTCGTCATGCGCTTCGTGGCACCAGCGCCCCATGCCGTCGCAGCCCTCCTCGACGGCTCACAGGCGCCGCCCTCAGACCGCCACGTTAAGCAGTTCTTCTGCCAAATGGGCGCCACCCGTGTGCAGCAGGGAGACCCTCCAAGGAGGGCAGCGCCAAAGGCCGATCTCACCTTCGACTCAAGGGACCACCCAACGACCACCGCGGGCGCAGGCGCGCTCTCGATGCTCTGCACCCCCACCATCTGCAACATGGCGGTTACTAAGACCCTCATCAACGGAGGATCCGGCCTTAATGTACTCTCCGTGGAGGCTTTCGACATGCTTCACGTACCGCATGGCCGGCTCCGCCCCACCAAGCAGTTCTCCGGGGTTGTCGATGGCTCCACCAGCCCCCTGGGGCAGATCCGCCTCCCCGTCACCTTCGGCACTCGCGACAACTGCCACACTGAGCTCATCGACTTCGACGTCACGCACATCCGCCTTCCGTACAACACCATCCTCGGGTATCCAGCCGCTCGGGAGTTCATCACCCAGGAAACCGAGGAGCTTCAAGAGGCGAGAGCCATGCGCGGCAACCGCCGCCCGCCACCCGGCGCGGATCCTCATCCTGGCGAGGGTAGCGAGCTACGCACCTGCGTTAACATCCCAGGGCTTAATAGGGCCGCATCTCAGGAGCACTTATGGCCATCGCGCGTTAGTTGGTGTGAGGGCCCCCCTCACAGCTACGTTCGCATGCCTTTCGGCTTGCCGAACACGGTTGTTACCCTCTAGCGCCACATGTGCAGCGTCCTGGCGGCTCTGGAGGCCAGGCACCAGGCGGTCCTGATGGAGATAGCGACGGTCCTCCACGAGCCTACCGGGCCTCCGGAGTCTCCTGAGGTTCAAGGCCAAGGTGGCTCATGAGGAGCGACTTCTTGAGCACGCGTTTTCGGCTACTCCAACATCTCTTCAGCAATGGTGCCAGGTGACATCTTCCGATTTATTTAGTTGGGGCGCCCCTCGGGCTGCTTTATCCCCAGGCCGCGTGGGTTCATCCCTGCGACATGTATCTTTCTTGCATCTTCTAGTCGTTCAGCTGGGAGTGCCCCTCGGGCTGCATCATCCCCAGGCCGCATGGGTCCGTCCCTGTGGCATGTATCATTTGCATCTATCAGAACTAGCTCTATCCTATCCATGCCATGATTTATGTTATCACCTACTCGCCTGTCGTATGGCCCTTTGCGGTCTCCCGTGTTGCTGACCGGCCTCTTATCCATCCCGCAATGGAGGCTCACATGCTGGCATGGCGCTTGTGCTCGGGTACGTCCCTGCAACGCTGATAAATCTGGGAGATCGAGCTCTGACTCGCTTCTCGTCCCATGCACGTCACCTCACCGGGTCCTCAGTGCCTTCATCTTCCCGTAGAAAGATCAGCGGCAGGACAGCGGGCGTGCTCATGAGTTATGCTCTCTTCTCGGACTAACCCGCAGAGATCCCTGGAGTTTGGCTGTAGGCGGCCCCACCGGTCACCCTCTTTCCACGCAATTCGCTTGCACGTTAAAGGGGGGACTCCTGAGCATCGCGTCTCAAGAGCTCCTACTGACTCTCCAGCCCTCACCCCCTAGCCTTGACCACGGCATCGCGACCTGGCATACCAGCTGTCAGTGTCAAAACCGGCCGATCTTGGGTAGGGTGTCCGGAACTGTGCGTCTAAGGATTGAAGGTAACATGAGACAAGGGGGACACGATGTTTACCCAGGTCCGGGCCCTCTCAATGGAGGTAAAACCCTATGTCCTGCTTGATTGTATTTGATGAGTATAGGGGTTACAAGAGTTGGTCTACCTCGAGATCGTAATGGATAAACCCTAGATGTCTAGCCTATATGAATTCTGATAGCCTCTACGGACTAAACCCTCCGGTTTATATAGACACCGCAGGGGACTAGGGTTGTACAGAGTCGGTTTATAGAGAAAGGAGACTACACATCCGGACGTTAAATTTGCCATCCACGCAAAGGAGAGTCCCACCCGGACACGGGGGAAGGCCTTCTATATTGTATCTTCATTGCCCATCAGTCTGGCCCATGCCACACAGCCCGGACACCTGAGGACCCCATAATCCATGACTCCCTCGGTAGCCCCCTAACTTGCCTTCAATGACGATGTAATATTCGACCCATCTCTTCAGCTTTGCAAGGCGGGTTCTTCATTATAATCCGGACCAATGACAATTGATACGTCTCCAACGTATCTATAATTTTTGATTGTTCCATGTTGTTATGTTATCAATCTTGGATGTTTTATAATCATTTTATAGTCATTTTATATCATTTTTTGGTACTAACCTATTGACATAGTGCCAAGTGCCAGTTGCTGTTTTCCATATTTTTTACATCACAGAAAGTCAATATCAAACGGAGTACAAATGCCACAAAACTTTACAAAGAATTTTTATGGGCCAAAAGGAACACAACGGGCCCTGGTTGCGCCTAGGAGGTGCCCCGAGGGAGGCACAACCCACCAGGGCGCGCCAGGAGGCCCAGGCGCGCCCAGGTGGGTTGTGCCCACCTCGGGTGCCCCCGGACCACCTCTTTGCTCAATAAATACCCCAATATTTCCAGAACCCTAGGGGAGTCGACGAAATATTCATCTAGCCGCCACAGAATCCAGAACTACCAGATCCAATCTAGACACCATCTCGGATGGAGTTCACCACCTCCATTGGTGCCTCTCCGATGATGCGTGAGTAGTTCTTTGTAGACCTTTGGGTCCGTAGTTAGTAGCTAGATGCCTTCATCTCTCTCTCTTGATTCTCAATACAATGGTCTCTTGGAGATCCATATGATGTAACTCTTTTGCGGTGTGTTTGTTGGGATCGATGAACTTTGAGTTTATGATCAGATCTATCTTTTTATATCCATGAAAGTATTTGAGTTTCTTTGATCTCTTTTATGCATGATCTCTTATAGCCTCGTATTTCTTCTGCAATATTTGGGTTTTGTTTGGCCAACTTGATCTATTTATCTTGCAATGGGAAGAGGTGCTTTGTAGTGGGTTCGATCTTACGGTGCTTGATCCCAGTGACAAAGAGGGAACCGGCACGTATGTATCGTTGCTACTAAGGATAAAAGGATGGGGTCTATCTCTACATAGATAGATCTTGTCTACATCATGTCATCATTCTTATTGCATTACTTCGTTTCTCCATGAACTTAATACACTGGATGCATGCTGGATAGCGGTCGATGTGTAGAGTAATAGTAGTAGATGCAGGCAGGAGTCGGTCTACTAATCTTGGACGTGATGCCTATATAACGACCATTGCCTGGATATCGTCATGAGTATTTGAAGTTCTATCAATTTCCCAACAGTAATTTGTTTACCCACTGTCGGTGTCAAAACCGGCGGATCTCGGGTAGGGGGTCCCGAACTGTGCGTCTAGGCCGGATGGTAACAGGAGACTGGGGACACTTTGTTTTACCCAGGTCCAGGCCCTCTCGATGGAGGTAAAACCCTACTCCTGCTTGATTAATATTGATGATATGGGTAGTACAAGAGTAGATCTACCACGAGATCAAGGAGGCTAAACCCTAGAAGCTAGCCTATGGTATGATTGTTGTGTATGGAGTTGATTCTGTCCTACGGACTACAACCCTCCGGTTTATATAGACACCGGATAGGGTTAGGGTTACACAGAGTCGGTTACAATGGTAGGAGATGTTGAATATCCGCATCGCCAAGCTTGCCTTCCACGCCAAGGAAAGTCCTATCCGGGTAACGGGACGAAGTCTTCAATCTTGTATCTTCATAGTCCAGGAGTCCGGCTGAAGGTATAGTCCGGCTATCCGAACACCCCCTAATCCAGGACTCCCTTAGTAGCCCCTGAACCAGGCTTCAATGACGACGAGTCCGGTGCGCAAATTGTCTTCGGCATTGCAAGGCGGGTTCCTCCTCCAAGTCCTTCATAGAAGATTGTAATCACCAAGAGTAGTGTCCGGCTCTGTAAAATAAGTTTCCACATATTGCCATAGAGAGAATAATATTAACACAAATCAAATCTGCTGACGTATTCTGCAGTGCACCATCACACTACAGCCAAGTCCTTTACTCGAATCGTTTTTACTTTTCCACCTCAGCATGTTTTGCGAGGCGGTTTCCTTGGCACGTCTCGTCAAAGCAGAGATCGTGTGCCCCCCTTTTACGGGATCCTCATCAATACGGATGTGGGTAACCCAATCGTGCCCGCTAGCATGTTTTCTCGATTAAAGGCGAGTCCCAAACGGTTACGGGGAGGGCTCCTGGTATTCAACCTCTTATAAATAGACCAAGGCCTTACTCCTTTTTCCAATCTCAAATGAGTTCGCCCGTCGCCTCGAGTTCCAACACCCTAGGCTTCAGATTCCAGGCGCTTCGGACCTTCGACAATGTCTGGTTCCGACCTTCAAGGCCGATGGATGCCCTCCTCCGTCACGGAGGAGGATGTGCTAAAGTTGAGAGAGGCTAAGTTCCTGACTGCCGAAATTCCGCATAAGTTGCCTGCTCAAGGGCAAGCTATTCCCAATCCCCAGCCCGGTGAGAGCGTAGTGTTCATGTCTCACTTCCTTCGGGGGTTAGGCTTCCCGATGGATCCCTTCGTGAGGGGGCTGCTGTTCTATTACGGGCTGGAATTTCATGACTTAGCTCCAGAGTCCAGCCTCCACATTTCCTCATTCATCGTTGTGTGCGAAGCGTTCCTCCGCTCGTTACTCCTCACTTCGGTTTATGGCTCAAGACTTTGGAGTGGAGCCGAAGATGATCGAGGGACGGCACGCAGAGTGCGGAGGCGCTGTCATAAGTAAGAATGTGATGCTCCATGGCCCGAGGGCTCCTTTCAAGAGGAGCTCGGCTTGTGGCAACGAGAATGGTTCTATATCACGGCTCCCAGGAGTGCCAAGTGGGCGGCGCCTCCTGCCTTTCGCTCGGGTCCCCCATCACGGTTAGCATCATGGGTCAACAAAGGATTAGATTGGGGTTTGCCCAAAGACGTGCCCCTGTTACAGGGCCGAATTAAGGATCTCTTGGAAGGAGACCTCAGTTTGGTCAAGGTGACGCAGGTCATGTTGATTCGCCGAACATTGCCCAGCAAACGTCGCCCCCTTCGTCTGTGGGAGTTTAATCCGGAGGGACCGCGAGTTCTTCAGAATTTTATGGGCGCAACACCCGCGGAGATGTATAGACTATTCTTCGGATAACAAGAGATGTGTCCGGATTCAACCGAGGACGCAGGCCTGAGCTGCAATCGCCCGGATACTCAAGTAAGCAACCTTGTGCCCGGACCTTCTATCTGTATAATCGTCATAAACTTACCCCTAAAAGAGCCGTATTTTTAAACAGGAGTGGATAGCGAAGGCGAAGCTGATCAGGTGTCCGGCTCCCCTTCCTGAAACTAGGCCGGATCCTGTGCTAGTCAGGATGCTGGAGATAATGCCTTTGGAGGGGGAGGACAAGGAAGCTACGGCCTCCTCGAAGGAGGCTGCTCCGAAGGGAGGAACCGACAATTCCTCTCCTAAAGGGAAGAAGAGAGCCGCCTCTGACGACCCGGAAACGATGGTCTCAAAACGGGGGAGAAAATCCTCGTCAGAGGGTCCGACGCCAGGGAGTTCCTTGGCCGGACTACGCCCTCAAGGGGATCAGCCCTCAAGCGAGCCGTAAGTGGAGAAAAGATTTTCCTTTTGAGGGATGAGGGAAATCCTTGATTTTGCATCTGAGAAGATTAACAGAAATTTTACCTTGTAGCTCGGACCTCAGCCCTTCGCAGCAGAGCTCGTCTTCGGGGGATCTTCTTCCGGAGATGATGGAGAGCGGAACGCCTCCCCCCGCCGTGCCGCCCAGCGAGGCGGGCGACCCTGAGGTGTCGTCGCGGAGGGTCTCTCCAAATCCGACAGGGATGGGAGGTGGCAGTGCGGCTCCCTGAAGTTCTCCGCGTCCGGCTTTCGAAAGAGGCCATAGGACAAGTCCGACACCGTCTGGTGCTCGGCTGGAGGAACTAAATATTCTGCTGGGGCGAGCTTCTATCTCAGAAGAGCACCGTGCCTTGATGGGCACGGTGATTGAAAGGATTTCATCCGCAGAAAGCGGATTGCATGAGGCCGTCAAAAGTTTACTGACGGGTTTTGAGATACGTTAGATAATGTACACTTTTGTCAGTTGCGCATAAATAAGATGCGCCCTGTGTAGATAGTAGCCCCTGAGACTCTGCGTGTTGTCAAGAAATGGCGGCATGTAGAGGATCGTAATCCCAGGTCTAAGATGTCGCCTTTGAATGTAGCTGGCGAGGTGTCCGGAATCGAGCCGGACTAATGATTTGGCCGAACTAAAGCGGCAACTGGACGTGGCAGATGCCGACATCGCACTTGTCAACAAGCGGCTTGATGAGGCTCAAGGTATGTAATTCTTCGGGCGGCATTAGGTAAGAGGAGCTTTATGCCAGTGTCTTACAATGTGTGTGCTTGACGCAGATGGTACGGCCGCCGTGGAGAATCTTAGGGCAGAACTTGCCCGAGCTAAGGAGCAAGCTAGAAAAAGCGATGCGGCTGCCAAGAAGGCCCTTGAAGAGCTGAGAGCCGAACAGGCTACTCACTGCCGAAGCAAAGAGGAGATGGCCGAGATGGCCGAGAAGTTAAAGAGCGCTGTAGACCGTTGCGAACTTCTTGAGAAAGAAGACCAGATTGCGGCTGCCGATGCCAAGGACGCTCGCTCTGTGATGAGAGCTGCGAAAGAGGAGCTGCGTCAGGGCGAACAGATTGCGGCTGGAAAGCCCTTTATGCTGCGGAGGAAGTTTTGTGATCCGAAGTTTGCTCCGTTGGACCGGATGTGGAGTGTGAAGGACACCTATCTGGACTTGGCAACAAGTGTCGCTGATGCGACCGAACACTTTCCAGATCAGAAGGATTGCGAAGTGGAAAAGCTTTTCTGGTCGTAGTTTCATAATCCAGAGCGTCCACTGGCAGTGGATGATCGTTTGGCTCAATGGGCCGAACTGAATAGGTTGTTCGGACTCGCCATGAAGTACGTCATGGATCATCTGTGGCCGGGGAGATCGAAGCCGAAGAGTTATTTCAGCTTGGTGCAGCAATTCCTTGACGCGGTGCCGCGTATAAATGCAATTAAGAGGTTAGCATGCATAGAGGGCGCACGGATGGCTCTTGCCCGTGTTAAGACATACTGGGCAGAGATGGAGACCACTGTTGTTGCGTCCCGAGATTCGGACCAAAGCCGAGTACCTTCCGAGCACTATTTTCAGGAAGTTCTTGAAGGTGCTCGTGTAATAGAGATGCAGTGCCCGAAAGATGCTATGTTATGATAGCATACGTAATTATAAAGTAATATTTTGATAAACAGTAGTGGCTTATTTTATACTTGTGCCTCCAAGTATTGTAAACACCTTCTAATCGGCCGTTTTAAGATATATGTATATATATATGTATAGAATCTGAAAGATGGCAGTCGTTGGCTTCAGCCCCCACGCACATAGTGTGGGGGTGCTCGCAGAAGACGCATTCTCACACTTAACCCAACATCTTGGTCCTACAAAGGAGGTGATAGCGCAGCGGGCTAGGCAACCGGACTATAATGCTTTAACACTTTCACTTAGCCATAGGAGTTTGAAAATGAGACTCTTTAGGTAGCTCCTTGGTGGCAACTGCGCTCGTCCGAATTTGGGGCGCGTATGTGCCTGACAGGGAAGCGGTCCTTTGTCGAAGCGGAGGAATCCGATAGATTCTGATCGGTCATCGAGTGGCTGACCAGTCTCACGCTACATCATGACAGTCAGTTTTCGGCTTTCTCTACTGAGGTCCTTGCCCTGGCCGAACCGGGGGCACAATCGCAGTAGTTCTCCTGGTGCTACCTTAGCCGATAGAGCGGAACTTAAGGTAGCCAAACTCAGGAGACGGGCAACCCAACATTTGACCAAAGACATGATTCGGAGCTGATGCATATAATGCCAAAACTCGCGACGCCGAACACTCCCTAAGGTGTTCGGTCTTTATGAGTGCGGGCCAAACAACACTCTTTATTGAAAAAGCCCCTAGTGTCCAGGTACGTGCAAAAATTCTGACGTGGCCACATGCCAAGACGCCAGCCTCCTCCTTGGTTATATTAGAAAGAAAAAACCAGGGGATGTTTAGCAACAAGAGACAGTAAAAAAGGTTTACGCAGGGTCTTAATCTAAAAAGAATCCTTTAGGACGGGTCCCTACTACACGTCTGCGCCTTTGTCTCCGTTGTGCCGTATCCTGGACGGGCGCCGCACGACGTTCATCTGTAAAAGAGAGGAACTGAGTTGAAAACGGGTCGTGCAAAAAAAGGAAAGAAATTTAAAATAAGCAAAGTATAAAGTAAGATATGTAAGTTTGAGCTTTATTGTCTCTTATTTTATATGCGTGGAGCCCCTTGTGCGGGGGTATATGGCTTCTAGGCCTGCATCAATGATGATTTTGCACCGAACTCGTCTATCCGCGTTCGTGGTCTTTAAATGACCTATTTTGAAGTTTTTTGGCCGGTGAGGCCATTTTGCTGTGGGGCTGTTAAAGCGGCCGCACTGTCCTCCGCTTGGGGAGGCGCATTTTAGTGCTTCCCCATCAAGGAGATGATGCCTCGTGGACCAGGAATCTTAAGCGTAAGAGATGCATAATGTGGTATTGCGTTAAATCGCGCGAAAGCTTCACGTCCCAGTAGTGCTTGATAGCGACTTGAGAACGGGACGACGTGGAAGGTCAGCTTTTCGTGGCGGAGGTTATTGGCAGAGCCGAATGTGATTGTGAGCCGGAGAAAACCCGTACAATGGGTGTCCGGACCAGGTATTACCCCTTGAAAGGAGGTTTTGCTGCGGCGGATTCTTGCTGGGTTTATCCCCATGTGTTGTATTGTATCCTGATATATCAGGTTTAGTCCGCTGCCGCCGTCCATAAGGACATTGGAAAACTTGAGTCCGCCAATTGTTGGATCGAGTATCAAGGCAGCCCATCCTACATTCTTGATATTCCTAGAATAATCTAGCTGATCGAAGGTGATCGGTTTTGACAACCAGTGGCCGGATCCTTTGGGGATGGGCCATGTGGTGCGTACCTTTACGGGCACCGCACGTTTTGTTATGTGAAGTGAGTTCACTGTTTTTACTTCTTGTGGGAAGTTCTTTTGTTTCCTGGTGCTCTGCTGTTGGGGTTCGTCCTCCTCTTCGCTTGGTGTGTCGAGCCCCTTGTGTTCGGCATTGAGTCTGCCGGATTGTTTGAAGGCCCAACAGTCTCTGTGGGTATGGTTAGCAGGCTTCCCGGGAGTACTATGTATCTGACATATCCTGTCCAGGATTTTATTTAGGTTGGATGGATCGTCCCTGTTATCCTGGGGGGCGATTTTTCCTGATTTTGTCGTGAGCTTTTGAATCCGGTGTTGACTGCCGTGCTCTTCGGACTTTTTTCTTTAGTCCGGCGACGGTCCTTGTTGCGTCGCGTTCTTCCGTTTCCATCCCTGGTTTCGGATGTACTTGGGTCGCTGGGGCCACGCCTTGCCAACCAGCTATCCTCTCCTGCACAAAAGCGGGTCATGAGGCTTGTTAGTGCGGCCATTATTCTTGGCTTTTCTGATTTGACCGTACACTAATCATGCACGCAAATGTGTACGATTAAGATCAAGGACTCACGGGTAGATATCACAACACAACTCTATAACTAAAAATATGTCATACAAGCATCATATTACAAGCCAGGGGCTTCGAGGGCTCGAATACAAGAGCTCGATCATAGACGAGTCAGCAGAAGCAACAATATCTGAGTACAGACATAAGTTAAACAAGTTTGCCTTAAGAAGGCTAGCACAAACTGGGATACAGATCGAAAGAGGCGCAGGCCTCCTGCCTGGGATCCTCCTAACTACTCCTGGTCGTCGTCAGCGGGCATCACGTAGTAGTAGGCACCTCCGGTGCAGTAGGAGTCGTCGTCGAACGGTGGCGTCTGGTGGCCGAGGTGTCTAGCAAGCTATTCGTCTCGGGCGTTATGTCTGAAAGCTGCTAAGGCTTCGGCGTCCGGACAGTCGACTATCTGATTCTTTTTAGTGAGGAATCTATTCCAGAACTGCCGAGCTGATTCTCTGGGTTGTTGAGTTATGTGACTAAGATCGTCTGCATCCGGAGGACGGACATAGGTCCCTTGAAAGTTTGCTCGGAAATCATCCTCGAGCTCTTCCCAGCTTCCAATTGAGTTTTCGGGAAGGCTTTTAAGCCAATGCCGGGCTGGCCCTTTAAGCTTAAGGGGTAGATATTTTATGGCGTGGAGATCATCTCCTCTAGCCATGTGAATGTGGAGGATATAATCCTCGATCCAGACTCCAGGGTCTGTTGTTCCATCGTATGCCTCTATGTTTACGGGTTTGAATCCATCTGGAAATTCATAGTCTAGGACCTCATCAGTGAAACATAGGGGGTGTGCGGCACCCCTATATCTGGGTATGCCAGATTCTGATGATGGCTTCATAGCGTTGCTTACGAGAGCTTGCTTTCTTGGCCCATAAATGGACCTGACTGGACCATGATGCGAATCCTTAAGAGGGTTGCATGGCGATTTAGGTGCGGCGCTGCTTGTCGCTTTCTGGGGTCGTCTATCCGACCGTGTGGCGTTTTCATTTTTTGAATGCGAGGGCTCTGAGGCGTCTTCGTCGAATTCAGGCAGTAGCTTTCTTTTCGGATAGCTTTTAGTGTGGTGACTGTCGCCGTACTTATCCGTGGCATTGATTACCTTGCTCCATCTGATCCGGAGTGCATCTTCCGCTGTTTTTAGCTTCCGCTTCTGCTTTTTTAGGCTGCATGCAGTTGCAACGAGCCTCTCATGGAGATTCTTCTGCTCCATAGGTTTATTTGGCGTAAGATCGTCTGGAATGCCGTTTTCGCCGGGGGAGGGATGTTCGGTTTCTTTATCCATGTCGTCCTGTTTGGACAGTTGCTCGAAGGCCTGCTCGTCGCCTACCGGCTCGCCCTGCTCTATGGCTGGGTTTTTGTCGAGGCGGGGCTTGGGCCGGCGTTTGCGCCGACGCCTTGATTGCTTTTCGGGGGGTCGATCTCTCGTCCCATCCCCTTTTTCCCTCGTTGTCGCTTCCCTTAGGGGTGTCCACCATGTACACATCGTGAGATGAGGTGGCTGTCCAATGCCCTATGGGCGTTGGTTCGTCGGTATCTCCTCCATCATCATCCATGCTGTCGATGTCTTCGGAGCCGAAGTCAGGCATGTCGGTTAGATCATCGACAGTGGCTATAAAGTGGGTGGTGGGTGGGTTTTGGATTTCATTGTCCGCATCCCATCCTTGCTGACCGTAGTCCGGCCAGGGCTCTCCTGACAACGAGAAAGACTTTATAGAATTCAGGATGTCGCCGAAGGGCGAGTGCTGAAAGATGTCCGCGGCGGTGAACTCCATTACCGGCACCCAATCGGATTCGATTGGCAGGGGTGCGCGGGCTCGGAGTTCGGAGAGGAATCCGGCTCCTCGGAGTCACGGGCCATGCGGAGTGCGGGGCTGGAGTTCGGCTCGATCGCCTCTGAGATCGCAGCCCCTGAGGCAGCGTCCAACCGCCGATCCTCGAGCGCAGTAGGTTCCGAATGAATGGTCGAAACCGATGCATGTGTGGCCTCCAAGGCTCTGTTCGGCAGCAGAGCTATATCATGCCCATCGAGACAGTGCGGCACGCTTGGCTGTAGCTCGAATCCGTCGAAGATCAAGTCCCCGCGGATGTCAGCCGTGTAGTTTAGGCTTCCAAACCTGACCTGATGGCCAGGGGCGTAGCTTCCGATCTGCTCAAGGTGGCCAAGCGAATTGGCCCGCAGTGCAAAGCCGCCAAAGACGAAGATCTGTCCGGGGAGAAAAGTCTCACCCTAGACCGCGTCGTCGTTGAAGATCGGAGGAGCCATCGGGCCTAAAGGCGACGACACAGAGGAACTCTCAATGAAAGCACCAATGTCGGTGTCAAAACTGGCGGATCTCGGGTAGGGGGTCCCGAACTGTGCGTCTAGGCCGGATGGTAACAAGAGACAGGGGACACTTTGTTTTACCCAGGTTCGGGCCCTCTCGATGGAGGTAAAACCCTACTCCTGCTTGATTAATATTGATGATATGGGTAGTACAAGAGTAGATCTACCACGAGATCAAGGAGGCTAAACCCTAGAAGCTAGCCTATGGTATGATTGTTGTGTATGTAGTTGATTCTGTCCTACGGACTACAACCCTCCGGTTTATATAGACACCGGATAGGGTTAGGGTTACACAGAGTCGGTTACAATGGTAGGAGATCCTGAATATCCGTATCGCCAACCTTGCCTTCCACGCCAAGGAAAGTCCCATCCGGACACGGGACAAAGTCTTCAATCTTGTATCTTCATAGTCCAGGAGTCCGGCTGAAGGTATAGTCCGGCTATCCGAACACCCCCTAATCCAGGACTCCCTCACCCACCATTTGCTATTTTTCTCAAGAGAAGCCACTAGTGAAACCTACAGCCCCCGGGTCTCTTTCTCATATTATTTGCCTTTGCGATCTATTTTTATTTACCTTTATTTTCAGATCTATTAAACCAAAAACCCAAAAATATCTTACTGCAATTTATTCTTATTTATTTATTTGGCGTTGGATCTATCAATCTACTACAAATTTACCTCACGTCTATTTACCTATCTTGAGGCGCCGTACCCCGGAAGGGATTGACAACCCCTTTAACACGTCGGGCTGCGAGGATTTGTTATCTGTGTGTAGGTGATGTTTATGTTGTGTTGCTTGGTTCTCCTACCGGTTCGATAACCTTGGTTTCATATCTGAGGGAAATACCTACCGCCGCTATGCTGCATCATCCCTTCTTCTTTGGGGAATTACCGACGTAGCTTCAAGCGACATCAAAGGAATTTCTGGCGCCGTTGCCGGGGAGGATATTCAACATATACCAGGTTCCTAATCACAAATCTCATCTCCTCGCAATTTACATTATTTGCCATTTGCCTCTTGTTTTCCTCTCCCCACTTCACAAAAAAATTGCCGTTTTATTCGCCCCTCTTTTCTGTTTGTCGTTTTCTTGTCGGATCTGTCTTTGTGTGCAACCTTGTTTGCTGTTATTATCATTACGGATAGTTCTCCCCCTATTGTTTGCACTCCCGAAACAAGGTTCTCAACTTTAAACAAAGGGGAGGAGAAAAATTAAAATATGCTTGGTATAGGATTTGCAGTGCTCATAATAGATCTACCCGTAAGCAATCCACCGTTGTTCTTCTTTGTTGTTTTTATGTTGGCATCACCACTTGGTATAGATTCGGCCTTGATACGATTACCGGTGGAAATTTCTTGATGTGTCCTTCTCTTGATGCCTTTAATGCTATGGGAAATTTAGTGGGCTGACCACTCCTCATGATTAATGAAACAACTTTGACTCTTGAGCATGTTATGGAAAGACTAGATGCCATTGAAAAGAAAATGCTCACCGAGGTGTTGGGGAACGTAGCAGAAATTCAAAATTTTCCTACGTGTCACCAAGATCTATCTATGGAGAAACCAGCAACGAGGGAGGGAGAGTGCATCTACATACCCTTGTAGATCGCTAAGCGGAAGCGTTCAAGAGAACGGGGTTGATGGAGTCGTACTCGCCGTGATTCAAATCACCGATGATCCTAGCGCCGAACGGACGGCACCTTCGCGTTCAACACACGTACGGAGCAGCGACGTCTCCTCCTACTTGATCCAGCAAGGGGGGAGGAGAGGTTAATGGAGATCCAGCAACACGACGGCGTGGTGGTGGAAGTAGCGGGATTCCAACAGGGCTTCGCCAAGCGCTGCGGGAGGAGGGAGATGTGTCACGGGAGGGAGAGGGAGGCGCCAGGGCTTAGGTGTGGTTGCCCTCCCTTCCCCCCACTATATATAGGGCCAAGGGAGAGGGGGGAGGCGCAGCCTTGGCCCTTCCTCCAAGGAAGGGTGCGGCCAAGGGAGGAGTCCCTCCTCCCCAAGGCACCTCGGAGGTGCCTTCCCCCTTTAGGACTCTTCCTTTCCCTCTTCTCTTGGCGCATGGGCCTCTTGGGGCTGGTGCCCTTGGCCCATATAGGCCAAGGCGCACCCCCTACAGCCCATGTGGCCCCCGGGGCAGGTGGCCCCACCCGGTGGACCCCCGGGACCCTTCCGGTGGTCCCGGTACAATACCGGTGACCCCAAAACTTGTCCCGATGGCTGAAATAGCACTTCCTATATATAATTCTTTACCTCCGGACCATTCCGGAACTCCTCGTGACGTCCGGGATCTCATCCGGGACTCCGAACAACTTTCGGGTTACCGCATACTAATATCTCTATAACCCTAGCGTCACCGAACCTTAAGTGTGTAGACCCTACGGGTTCGGGAAGCATGCAGACATGATCGAGATGTTCTCCGGTCAATAACCAACAGCGGGATCTGGATACCCATGTTGGTTCCCACATGTTCCACGATGATCTCATCGGATGAACCACGATGTTGAGGATTCGATCAATCCCGTATACAATTCCCTTTGTCTATCGGTACGATACTTGCCCGAGATTCGATCGTCGGTATCCCGATACCTTGTTCAATCTCGTTACCGGCAAGTCTCTTTTACTCGTTCCGCTACACATCATCCCGTGATCAACTCCTTGATCACACTGTGCACATTATGATGATGTCCTACCGAGTGGGCCCAGAGATACCTCTCCGTTACACGGAGTGACAAATCCCAGTCTCGATTCGTGCCAACCCAACAGACACTTTCGGAGATACCCGTAGTGTACCTTTATAGCCACCCAGTTACGTTGTGACGTTTGGCACACCCAAAGCACTCCTACGGTATCCGGGAGTTGCACAATCTCATGGTCTAAGGAAATGATACTTGACATTAGAAAAGCTTTAGCATACGAACTACACGATCTAGTGCTATGCTTAGGATTGGGTCTTGTCCATCACATCATTCTCCTAATGATGTGATCCCATTATCAACAACATCCAATGTCCATGGTCAGGAAACCGTATCCATCTATTGATCAACGAGCTAGTCAACTAGAGGTTTACTAGGGACATGGTGTTGTCTATGTATCCACACATGTATCTGAGTTTCCTATCAATACAATTCTAGCATGGATAATAAACGATTATCATGAACAAGGAAATATAATAATAACTAATTTATTATTGCCTCTAGGGCATATTTCCAACACGAGGATCATATGGGAATTATAGATAAAAAGCTGCATAATTTTTCCACCAATATGGGGTCAAAAGCGGTAGATATTCTGAAGTTGTTAAGGGGAAAAGGTACCATATCATGATAGAATAGAAGAAAGCCCTTCTCTGATTGATAAATCAGAAGAAATTTTTAGTAACCTAAGCACGGCTTTCTCTTCCGCTAAAACTATCAAAAAAACTACCGTTAAAATTGGTAGAGTTTCCAAGAACAAGGGTGCAACTTATAGTAATAGTAATAAAGAGGATCTTAAGATGATTGGTATTCACCCAGATTTTGTTGAAGTGATAAGAGATCCTTTTTGCAAGAATGAAATCTTTGAATTTATTCCTAGAAGTTTTTTTATTGAAAATCTTTATGCTAAATCTTTGAAGGATTCTAAGTGTTTGATTGAAGAGTTGGACAGAGATGATGATACGTCTCCAACATATCTATAATTTTTGATTGCTCCATGCTATATTATCTACTGTTTTGGGCAATATTGGGCTTTATTTTCCACTTTCATATTATTTTTGGGACTAACCTATTAACCGGAGGCCCAGCCCAGATTTGCTGTTTTATGCCTATTTCAGTGTTTCGAAGAAAAGGAATATCAAACGGAGTCGAAACGGAACGAAATCAACTGGAGAAGTTATTTTTGGAAGGAAACTTACCGGATAGACTTGGACCCTACGACAGAAGATGAAGGAGGAGCTCACGAGGGTAGGGGCGCGCCCACCCCCCTGGGGCGCGCCCCCTGCCTCGTGGCCCCCCTTCGGTCCACCGATGAACCTCCTGCACCCATATATAGCTACGTAACCTAAAACTTCCAGAACAGATATTAGATCGGGAGTTCCGCCGCCAGAAGCCTCCGTAGCCACCGAAAACCAATCTAGACCCGTTCCGGCACCCTGCCGGAGGGGGCAATCCCTCTCTGGTGGCCATCTTCATCATCCCGGTGCTCTCCATGACGAGGAGGGAGTAGTTCTCCCTTGGGGCTGAGGGTATGTACCAGTAGCTATGTGTTTGATCTCTCTCTCTCATGTTCTTGATTTGGCACGATCTTGATGTATCGCGAGCTTTGCTATTATAGTTGGATCCTATGTTTCTCCTCCCCCTCTTCTCTCTTGTAATGAATTGAGTTTCCCCTTTGAAGTAATCTTATAGGATTGAGTCTTTAAAGATGTGAGAACACTTGATGTATGTCTTGCCGTGCGTATCTATGGTGACAATGGGATACCACGTGATTCACTTGATGTATGTTTCGGTGATCAACTTGCGGGTTCCGCCCATGAACCTATGCATAGGGGTTGGCACACGTTTTCGTCGTGATTCTCCGGTAGAAACTTTGGGGCACTCTTTGAGGTCCTATGTGTTGGTTGAATAGATGAATCTGAGATTGTGTGATGCATATCGTATAATCATACCCACGGATACTTGAGGTGACATTGGAGTATCTAGGTGACATTAGGGTTTTGGTTGATTTGTGTCTTAAGGTGTTATTCTAGTACAAACTCTAGGGCTGTTTGTGACACTTATAGGAATAGCCCAACGGATTAATTGGAAAGAATAACTTTGAGGTGGTTTCGTACCCTACCATAATCTCTTCGTTTGTTCTCCGCTATTAGTGACTTTGGAGTGACTCTTTATTGCATGTTGAGGGATAGTTTTATGATCCAATTATGTTAGTATTGTTGAGGGAACTTGCACTAGCGCAAGTATGAACCCTAGGCCTTGTTTCCTAGCATTGCAATACCGTTTACGCTCACTTTTACCATTATTTACCTTGCTGTTTTTATATTTTCAGATTACAAATACCTTTATCTACCATCCATATACCACTTGTATCACCATCTCTTCGCTGAACTAGTGCACCTATACAATTTACCATTGTATTGGGTGTGTTGGGGACACAAGAGACTCTTTGTTATTTGGTTGCAGGGTTGCTTGAGAGAGACCATCTTCATCATACGCCTCCTACGGATTGATAAACCTTAGGTCATCCACTTGAGGGAAATTTGCTACTGTCCTACAAACCTCTGCACTTGGAGGCCCAACAACGTCTACAAGAAGAAGGTTTTGTAGTAGACATCAAGCTCTTTTCTGGCGCCGTTGCCGGGGAGGTTAGCGCTTGAAGGTATATCTTTAGATCTTGCAATCGAATCTTTTAGTTTCTTGTTTTATCACTAGTCTAGTCTATAAAAGAAAACTATAAAAAATGGAATTGAGGGTACCTCATATGCTTCATCTTTTTAATATCTATCATGAAAATGAGGATTCCAATAATTGTGCTCAATTGCTAGAGGAAGAATGCATTAGAATGTTTGGCACTAAATCTTTGAATGATGAGCATGACTGCAATGTTGTTAGTATGAATTCTTTGAATATCCATGATGCTAATGATATGCAAAGCCACAAGCTTGGGGAAGCTATGTTTGATGAAGATGATATTTTTTGTCCCCCAAGTTTTGTTGAGCAAATTTATTATGATGAAAGCATGCCTCCTATTTATGATGATTATATTGATGAAAGTGGATTTGGAGAGGTCATGACTTTATTTAGTAATGATTCCACTATTTCAGAAGAGGTTCCAATTGATTATGAGAACAAAGTTGCTATCTATGATGATTATTGTGATGACTTGTATGCTATAAAGAATAATGATAACCATCAAACTTGTCATCATCATTTTAGTTTTCAATTGGATTATGCCTCACATGATAGTTATTTTGTTGAGTTTGCTCCCACTATTCCGAATGAGAAGAATTTTGCTTATGTGGAGAGTAATAAAATTTCTATGCTTGTAGATCATGAAAAGAATGGTTTAGGTGCTGGTTATATTGTTGAATTCATTCATGATGCTACTGAAAATTATTATGAGGGAGGAATATATGCTTGTAGGAATTGCAATAATATCAAGTTTCCTCTCTATGTGCTTAAAGTTTTGAAGTTATGCTTGTTTTACCTCCCTATGCTAGTTGATTATTGTTCCCACAAGTTGTTTGCTCACAAAATCCCTATGCATAGGAAGTGGGTTAGCCTTAAATGTGCTAGTAATATTCTTCATGATGCTCTCTTTATGTTTCAATTCTTATCTTTTATATGAGCATCATTGAAATCATCGTGCCTAGCTAGGGGCATTAAACGATAGCGCTTGTCGGGAGGCAACCCAATTTTATTTTAGTTCCTTGCTTTTTCTTACTGTTTAGTAATAAATAATTCATCTTGCCTCTTTTTAGATGTGTTTTTATGCTCTTAATTAGTGTTTGTGCCAAGTAGAACCTTTGGGAAGACTTGGGGAAAGTCTTGTTGATCATGCTGTAAAAAACAGAAACTTTAGCGCTCACGAGAATTGCTTCCATTTTTATTTGGAGAGTGATATTTAGTTAATTATTTTTGAAGATGATTAATAGATAAATTCCTCAGGTCCAGCAATTTATTTGAGAATTTTATGAGTTACAGAAGTATACGTTTGATCCAGATTACTACGGACTGTTCTGTTTTTGATAGATTCTGTTTTTCATGTGTTGTTTACTTATTTTGATGAATCTATGGCTAGTATAATAGTTTATAAACCATAAAGAAGTTGGGATACAATAGTTTTAACACCAATATAAATAAAGAATGAGTTCATTACAGTACCTTGAAGTGGTGATTTACTTTCTTACACTAACGGAGCTTACGAGTTTTCTACTTTAAGTTTTGTGTTGTGAAGTTTTCAAGTTTTGGGTAAAGATTCGATGAACTATGGAATAAGGAGTGGCAAGAGCCTAAGCTTGGGGATTCCCAAGGCACCCCCAAGGTAATATTAAAGGACAACCAAAAGCCTAAGCTTG